>NC_133663.1:21338118-21591627 GCF_037893015.1 Macrotis lagotis | reverse complement strand
CAATATGACCTGAATCAATTCCCTTTCTTCTCTTAGCATCAGTTTTCTCTTTTGTATAATGAGGACAATGACACTTGAACCTACCTCCCTAGCAGGAATATTAAGTAATCCCCTAAACCAGGTATTCAGGTAGGACCTCTGGCTCCAAGAAGCTGTAGCATGCTTAGTGGCCACATCCCAGTAAAACTGTCTTGGCAGATGGGCTAAACTAGCTTCAGGGAGACCAAGGCATCAAACTTATCAGTGAGTGAAGGAGATGCCCACCCCAAGCATGTGAAGATTTCTCCCAGGGGAACAGGCAGCTGAGAACAATTTGCTCCAATGGACATGAAGGTGACTGAAGTAGGTTCTGTGGAGAACTTAGCTGGGTCAGACATCAAAGACACGAAGGTCATCCTATGCATCCTGGGCCATTGCCAGTTGAACTGACTTTTTATCTTTTCACTGTACTATGCTGGCTCTAGAAAAGAGAGAGTGAGACTAATCATTTTGTGCAAACTCTGCCTCACAAATTCAGTTTATGCACATGTGAAAACATAAGCATTATGATATTGGTATTCTTCAAAAATGAAGGATAAAGAATAAGATGAAGAAACTGCTATAAAATACTTTGAATACAAATCATATAGGTCCTATAAATAAGTAGATTATTATTATGGTCCACTTCATCCACACTCACTGGTTCTCTAATCCATTCACCCCACAGTTAATGTTTTCTGAAAGCACAAATCCGCAAAAGTTATTTTTCTTTCCCATATCCGATTCGACAACTGTCTCAATCAATAAATACCAGTGGCTTCATATTGCCTCTAGGATAAAAAAGTAAACTCTTCCATCTGACATTTAAAGCTCTTAATAACCCAATTTATTCCTTTCTATCTTTCTAGTGTTCCAACATATAATACTAATAATGATAATAATAATAACAAAATCTAGAACTTATATAGTATATTAAGTTTTATAAAGTGATTTCATCATCTCTTGAAGTTTA
Source organism: Macrotis lagotis (assembly GCF_037893015.1). Lineage (NCBI taxonomy): Eukaryota > Metazoa > Chordata > Mammalia > Peramelemorphia > Peramelidae > Macrotis > Macrotis lagotis. The sequence continues at coordinate 21,590,636 of NC_133663.1, read as the reverse complement.
AATTCTGCTAATAATGGCCAACACATGAAAAATAGTCCTAATGATAGTAACATTTATAATTAGCTTCCTTTTATCATAATTATAAGTAATAGGCAGCCAAAATAATTAGCCAGACCCATAAAAATCACTAGAAGTCACTGACATGAGTATCCTTTTGGATCACAACAACAGAATTCCCCTGTGCCTGGAAATATGAGCATATCATATTTACAGAATTGCACTGTTGATTAATTACTAGATTGTCACCTTGAGGGAGAACTCCATCTAAGAACCCCATTCCAAAATCATATCTATTAATTTATATATTATCTGTATAAATTAATATCCATGCATGCTGTTTCTCTCAATAGAATAACTGTAAGCTTCTTGAGGTCAGAGATTGCATCATTTTTATCTTTGAATCCCTAGGACTTAAAATAATTTATACATGATCAGTGCTTGTTTGATGAAAAGAAGGAAGGAAAGAACAACGGAAGAATGAAGAAAGAAACACAGAGTTGAGTATTTAAAAAAACTATTTCAATGGCAGAGTTGTGTTGATTTCATAGACAAATTACTGGAATAAATGATCTTTTCATGAAGAAAAATTATATTCCATTTTAAATCATTTTAGAGTTATTGTACAAATAACTAGCATTAATGAGGATACTTTAATGGGTATAGTAATTATAAACATATTTAACTATATATTTAAAAATATCAATTTAATTATTAGATTAGGCAGCTTCTAAAAGATAAAAAATTTAGAAACTAATCTTTTCAATAGTTATGATTTTATAAAGTGAATACAGTCCTTCCATTACTCCTTTTTCACAATTAGCACCTTACACAATTAGCACGTTATATAATTATGCTGCACTATCATTTTAGCGTTTGCTGCTGAGAAGACTCTGATCTGATTTCAAAAAGAAAGCCTGTAAAAGCCAGTTACTGGTTTACTATCTAACTCAGAGTCCAGAGATGGTTGCTGCTCAATTTTGAATAAGTCAAACCATGGAAAACTGAGTGAATATGAGCATGAGACCAATTGATCTGGAATCAAATATAATTTAACATTGCACACAAAATATGAAAAATTGTATATTAAGTATAAGCTGTTGAAAGAGAGGACTCAAAACCTATAAAGGTAAGAGAAAAGATATGGTTAAAAAAAGAAACAGATTTTAGAATTTTAGCAGTTAAGTTTGAATCTGGAAGTAATTTGATACCACAGCTGTGCTTGATGAGTAATTACAAATAGGTAGAGGACTAGATTGGATTTAGAGAATCAAAGAAGTTATACAGCATCTCAAACTAGTTTGCCTGAAATATTTTGTTCACAAAAATAAGTTTCTCAAATGGAGTATGTATCAATCCCACCTGGCAGGGTAAGCATCTAGTCATCACTAAAGCTACATTAATCAAGGAATTGTTTTGTTCCGAACCCGAGACAGAAAGAGTGCACTAAAGTTTACAGTTCCAAAACTTTAAATTATCTTGAACTTATACCTTTTTCTTAATTCACATCTACTTAGTAGGTAATTGTATGTTATTCTTGCAACAATTATAGTGTGTATAGATTGGAGAGCATGGCTTAGATTTAAGTTCAGACTGTGATACATTTACTATTTATTCATTTGCTTTAGGGAATGGGTACCTGTGCAAATAATGATTTCTTTTTGTATAATTGCCAGACAAATGGCTATATTTAAAATATAAAGTATCATCTCATGAGTTACTGTTTGGATAAATAGAAGCACATCAATGGCATCTCAACCAGATAACAAAAAGGTATACTCAGCTAGAACTAGAGTGGTGAGTGCAAGAGTATATTCCCATTGCTCAGCATATCTCTGCTATACCAAGGGCATCTAAATGAAAAAAAAAGTGGTACAATGGTATTTCTTCTCTAGAAACTTAGTCCTTTCAAAGTGAGAATAAGGCATAGTGAGCAAATCAGCCCAGAAAAGACAAGTTTCCATAGCTTAGGTCAGTGGCCATATAATAAATATAGCAATAATAATAATAATAATAACTGAATTTCCTAGAGCACTTTAAAATTTATAAGGTATTTTATAAATATATTACCTTAGTTTTCCTTTACTGTCTGATTCCTGAATTATACTGTCTCATTCTCTTATTGTCTGCCCTGGACAATTTATTGCTACATTATATGAGCTTTTAATGCTGTTAGTTCTATAATCATACATATGCTTGCTAGCAGAAGGGAAACAGGATAGTAAGGAGCCTGAGGTTCAGGTCAGATGAGGATGGATCGAGCTGACTTACTGTGTTTAGCCTGGAAAAGAGAAGATTTGAGTGGTTTCATGATAATTATTTTCAATAAATTGAAGGGGTTGTCTGTCACATGGAAGAGTGATTAGATTTGTCCTTCTTAGCCCCTGAGGGTAGAATTAGGAAAAATAAGTGAAAATTGCTAGAAGTCAGATTTAAAATTGATAAAAGGAAAACCTTCCTACCAAGTAGAGGCATCTACAAGCAAATTTGCTTGTTTCTGGAAGGCTTTCAAAGGAAGTTGGGATGACTACTTACTGAACAGTGATTCATGGCAGATGCATGGCAGTACAAATTGAACTAAAGGACCACTGAGTCACCTTCCAACTCTTGAGTCTTTCATCTTTTTAATTAGTCAAGAAACATGTATGTGCTATATGCTAGGTATGTTCTAAGTAATGAAGGCAAAAGACAATTCCTGCTATCAAAGAACTAAAAGTCTTGAGTCAACACAGTAAAACAGCCAAGAAGAAACAAGTTATCTACTGGATAAATTGAAGATAATCAATAGAGGAAAGAGACTATTATTAATTAAACTGTTTCAGAAAAGGATTTTCATAGAGATGAGCTTTTAACTGAAACATGAACAAAATCAGGAAGCAGAAATGGAGAGAATTTCAGGAATTAGGGACAGTCAATGAAAACACGCAGTCTGGAGATGGAGTATCTCTCTTATTGAAGGAGGAGTAAAGAAGGCTAGTGTCCCTGGACTTCACAATATTAGTAAATTGAAAGATTGCAATTTCATGAGGAGTGTGCAGGTGTATGGCTGGGAAGAGGAAGAGGAATAAGGTATAAGAAGACTGGAAAGGTAGGAGACAAGTTAGGAAGGATTTTGAATGCCAAAGAGAAGATTTATGTTTGATCCTAGAGGCAATGGGAACCCACTGGAGTTAAATGAATAAGAGGTTGACATGATCACATTTGTGCTTTAGGAAAATTAATTTGACAGCTGAGCTAAAGAAAAAAAAGGAAATGGGGAAAGATTTGAGGCAGGGAAACCAACCATTGGAAAAGTCCAGCATGAGGTACATCAGGGTGTGGTAGTATGTTGTATCTGATCATATCATCTCAACCACATTGAAAGTTACTGATGGATAAAAATATCTTTCTCTTTGGTAACATTATCTCAGTTATGAACATATAAGGAGGTAATCAATGAATACTTGCTAAATAAGGAGGTTCAAAGAACTTTCTAATTTTATATGTGTGTGTGTGTTTGTGTGTGTGTGTGTGAATAGATAGACAGATAGATATACAGAAAAAATATGTGCATTGTACATTCAAGTCCTTTAACAGACATTAAATATATGTTAAAGCAACAATGACTTAACCAGTCCATCCAAGAAGCAAGGAGCTATGATCAAGTCTTATATAATTTCAGCTTATAAATTAAAACATGCATTTTTGTATTACTTTAAAATTCACAAATGCATTTCAACATGATAACCATGTACAAACATTAGTGCCCTGTTTTACAGAAGAGAAAACTGTGCATCATGGAAGAAAAGTGACATGCCTGTATTCCCATGGCTATTAGGTAAGGACTGAAGTTTAGGGTCCCTGTGAGGCATACAGGTAAGCAATAAGTGCTCATTGATTCATTAATGGTTTTCAGGCTAGTGTTCTTCTTGGTTATTACATTATTTTCTTGAATAAAACCCTAAAAGCTTAATTCTTCCATGATTTGTTAAGTTCAGGTATTCCCTCCAACCAGGCCAATCATAATCCTTCCATGCCAGTCCATCAGTGGCCTCCCATAAGCTTGCAATAGAGATGCCATTCAACATTCTGAGAAGCTTGCCAAATCCTTTCAGCCTCATAGGGATACCAATTAAATACCCAGGCAGAAGAAAACACACGGCTGGTTAATTTGAGTGCCTTTTATCCCATCCAAACCAATTTAATCAGCTTGACTTTGCATACATGCACTCTCCCCACCATTTTTTCTATATTGTATAGTGACTAGCAGAGTACCTAATGAGAGACCTTAACAAACGTTTCTCCATGGTGATGACTTTTCTGAGAATTCAAAATAAATGTATCAAAGTATACAGAATATGAAGCAAGAACAAAAAAATTGCCTGGACAAAGGCCTAAGTCCCAGAATATGGTGATTAAGTTGTGCATAGTTGAGGATTAGACCATTGTGCTCTGAAATCTCGCATAAATTTATTGAAAGCAGTTGCAGGAAATAGAGGCAACATTTTATCACAGAAACCACTTCATTTTTCCCCCATCCTCTGGTATCTCTGATTATATTATACACTCATAGGCTGTTTATAACTATGAGAAGATAAATTGTACAGGTATAAAAGCCAAAGCAGTTTAAAAAAAAAAGATCTGTGAAAACTAAATAAGAGATAATCTTCCCCCATTAGCCTCATGGGGGAAAAATAGAACCAACTCAATGGAAATGCTATCATTTTGAAACTAAAAAGGACATATTTTGGAGAAATAGGGACAAAGGATAAGGAAATATGAAAATCATGTGGGGATAGATACTTAAAAATCCTAACTCCTCAGTATTAATTCCACTTTGCCTCCCAAGAGACTAATAATAATTCTCATGTGAACCATTTCCTTCTGTACTTTTTCAATCTTTTTGTTGAGCTCCATAGACTGAAAATGAAAACATTTTTAAGTCTTTGACAGGAGCTTTGGATATGGATGACTTCAGAAAACAAATGAATATATAAAGCATTTCTTCTTTCCCAGGTCTTGGTGGTACCATTTTTAATTTGTTTCTCTGTGGACTCAAGCTGTCTGTTCATCATTGTCAGGAAATTCTAGTGCAAATATGACTTCCACAAATGCAGAAAGGTGATTGTTTTCATAATTCAGGTTAGATAACTCATCTGGGGCATATGGTCATTATGTGGCAGAAACAAGACGAGTTCTTTCCCTATTACAGTCATCAAATTCCTTACTGGCAAAAGAGGCGGGTTAACATCAATGGCCGATCTCCAAGATTACTTTTAGCTCTGATGATTTATAGAACAGCCTAATTCATATGTAAATACAGAGGGAGTTGGTCAGTTTCTTAATTCTATCTGATGGGCCCAACTATATTTGTAAGAATATTGGAATTGTTGATGCTAGAAGTGTTTCTGCTCAAAAATAGTCTAGAACCAAACTGGTTTGATCGAAGTTTTGTTTTTTAGCAATGCTCCCTGATTGGCTAGTTATTAGAATTAATTATCATTAATTATCAAGGATAGAACATTTCTATGAAGCTATATCCCCATTCAGGGAACTGTAGAGTAAACGAAAAGTGCTATACGCGCTCATCTCCACCAACTTCCCTTCCCCTATAGGGAAATTCACATTCCTGAATTGTTGCTATCCAACATCCTCTACTCCACTTCAGGAACTCAGTGATGAAGAAAGCTCTCCTTCTTGAGGCTATGTATTGTATTTTTAACCACATCTAATTATTTGGAAATTCTTGCTCATACTGAAACTAAATGTATTGGAATATCTTACTTTTGACTATAACTCTTCAACAGAGAAAGATGCCTCTATCCGTGAATTGTACATAATAGATAATCAATAAGGTGGGAAATCAGAAAGGCAGGAGGAAGGAAGGAAGGCAGAAAGGCAGGCATGAAGGAAGGAAGGAAGGAGGATGGAAAGAATGATGGAAGGAAGAAGGAAGGCAGGAAGGAAAAGAGGGAAGGTAGGAAGGTAGGGAAAGAAGGAAGGTGGGAAGGAAGGAAAAGAAGGAAGGTAGGAAGGTAGGAAAGAAGGAAGGTGGGTGGGAATGAAGGTGGGAAGGAAGAATGGATGGTAGAAGGAGGCAAGGAAAGAAGGAGGGAATGAAGCGAGGAAGAAAAAGAAAAGAGGAATTCGAAGGGAGGAAAGGGGGAGGGAAGTAAAGGGCAGGGTGAGAAATGAAGAAGGGAGCTAGGGGAAAAAAAGAAGAAAAAATAGTAGAAAAGAAATAAATATAAAATAACTAGCATACACAACTAGGGTGTCAAGTTTATAGATATTATCTCATTTTATTCTCGTGACAACTTTAGGAGGTAGCCAGATGAGGAAACAGGACTAGAGAGTTTGAGGTTTGTCCAAGGCCATTAAGTCAATGTCTTAAATGACTTAAGTCCTCAGGTCTTCTGGGTCCAGAAATTTCTTCATCACTGAACATTTTTCTTGTTGTGGTGAGAATGAATGCTAAAAAAAATAATAAGCTAGAAATCATTTCTTGTGGTTGTTTGGTATATTGCAGCAAAGGTACTACAATCTTCTCTGGGGCAGGAGTTATTCTTTAGTTTCTTATTATCCCAGGTGCTTAGCTGACCAGTAGAAAGTGGTTGCTAAAATGCTGACAGGTCTACTAGCCAATTGTGATCCTTCCTACCAAAGGTGCACTTACACAGAACTTCATGAAGACAGACCAGATATGGCATTGCTTTAAATGATCTGAGAACTGGAGGGGCATAATTGAGGGAAGCAGCATGGCAGAGAGGAAATAAATAAATCAATAAAAGTGCTGGGTTCAGATTTGGAGGTACAGATCCAAATCCAAACTTCTATGTAGCCAGTTAACCCCTCTGAGCCTCAGTTTTTCATCTGAAAAATGCTTGGATTGGAGTAGTTAAGCTTGAAGTTTTCTTTAAGTTTAAAGATATCAGTGAAATGAATTGACGTATAGTCTCAACTCTATGAGGTCAGTGTTCCCTTCTACCTCCCATGTCTCACGGGGAGCTCAGTAACAGTTGTCGAAAATGGTGGCATCAGTCTCCTTGCAAGACAGAACGTTTCAAAGCATGCAGAATTTGCATTTAAAAAGCTAGGCAAGCACTATTGCAGCACACACACACACACACACACACACACACACACACACACACACACACATACAGACAAAACAATCAGCTTGTCCCCATCATTAAGAGTAATAAGTTATATTGTTCTGTTACAATTTATAGTAACTATAAATCTTGGGGAAATGGTGCCTCAAAACCTCTCTACTTCAGTCTCTGTCTCTTGGTCTTTCTCTGTCTCTCTATCTAGCTCCATCTCTCTCTGTCTCCATTTCTCTATCTGACTCTGTCTCTGTCTCTCTGTTCATCTGTCTCGATCTCTGTCTCTCTATCTCTCTGCTCTCTGTCTCTCTGCTCTCTGTCTCTCTGTCTCTCTGTCTCTCTGTCTCTCTCTCTCTCTTGATCCATCCATCCATCACCTATCTTTCTATCTATCTATCATTTATATATCTCCATCTGCCTCTGGCTCTGTATCTGTCTCTCTGTCTCTTCCTCTTTTTATGTGTGTGTGGGTCTCTCTTTTTGTCTGTCTCTGTCTCTCATACACACATACACACACAGACACACAGACACACACAGACACAGAACAGACACACAGACAGAACAGACACACACACACACATACAACAGACACACATAACAGGCACACACACACACACACACACACACACACACACACACACGCACACACACTTTAAAGTTTGCCCCCAAATTTAGGATCTTTTGAGACAAAAGAATTCTGATGGTGCCAAGAGAACACATTGTGTAACTAAAAGTATCTTTTCATTTTCTCATTTGCAAAACTTTCCAGGGTGAGATTAGTTCCCTAATTACATTGGCTCTGCATTTACTAATTCAAACAGCTGTAATTCAATAAACCATTTCTTTGACTAAAGAAAATGGAACTCAGACTTAGAGATTCCTTTTCTATTGTTTTCTTGATCCTGCATACCTGTCTCATCCAGCCCTATTGGAAGAGAAATTTAGGACGATTATGAAATCACATTTCCTATGCACTCCTGGGGACCATACCACTGTGCCAGGTACTCTGAGGTCGATGTCTTCAAGGCTTTCTGAAGAATCTTGAAATTAATGATGCCTTTTAACTTAAAAATTGAAAATAAGGCAAAATTGAAGGCAAATCATTCCCATAGGAATCAAAATACTGGAAAAATAACAAAAAGTGAATTATAAATTTATAAAGATGAAAGAAGACAAATCAAAAATATAATAAAAGATAAGGGCACCATTTCAGTAATTTATGACACCACAGGTTTTTTTTTCCTTTTTTTTATACAAGATTTTACATTTGTATCTCCCCCCCCCCAATTTTCACCTTACAATTTCTTTTGGGAGATGGCATGGTATAATCCTAAAACTGCTGAGTATAATTTCAATATTTCAAGACCAATAAGTGACAACAGGAAATGATGAATCTTTGTTCCTAAGGAATACCTAGGACTTATGATGACGATGATGAGTCAGGATGATTGGAGATGATTGTGAGGCAGTCAGGGTTAAATAATTTAACCAAGGTCACACAGCTAGTAAGTGACAAATGACTGTAACTGGATTTGAACTCCCATCCTCTTGACTCCAAGGTCAGTGTTCTCCACTGCACCACCATCATTCTATGTCATAGAAGGAATAATTGGGTGGTGCAGTGGACAAAGAATCAGGAAAGCCTGAATTCAGATTCTGCTTTAGATATTTACTATATTACAATATGTTTTTGAAAATGTTCCCTTCAACATCATAGAACAACTAGATCCCATTTTATTCACATAGCAATGATTTGGTCAGCCAATCCCCAATTAAGGGGTAGTCACATAGTATCTAGGTTTTGTTGCCATCATAAAAATTGCTACTCCAAGTATTTTGGATCTATGGGTCCTTTTATCTTTTGGTGTCTTTGTAATAACAGATCTAACACCAGAATAAGAAACCTGGGATAACTTGTTTGGACTAATGCAAAGTGACCTGAGCAGAACCAAGAGAATTATTTATCCAGTAACAACAACATTGTAAAGTTCTGTCTAGCATCTATACAATAAGCAATCACAATTCAAGAGGATCCTTACTACCCAGCTCCTGGAAGACAAGACACATATGTAGATGTTTGTTTTTTTTATGGACATGGTCAATTTGGAATTTGTCTTGCCTGATTATGCATATTTGGTACAAAAGCTTTTGCTATATTTTTTTTTTACCAGTGAGGGAGTAGAGGTGAAAGGTAGAAAGTCAAAAATTAAATTAAAAAAGCATTAGTTTTCTAATCTAGAAAATAAGCATAAACAAGATTATTTTGAGAATCAAATCCAATAATACATATCAAGTTCTTTGCAAATATTAAAGCATTAAAAAAGTTATGTTATAATTTACAAACTGACAACATCACATAGGTTCGTATGTATTTATATTCTTTCTAAAACTGATTGGAGAGGAAGAGGAAGAAATTACTGCAGTATCTACATTCCTTCATTACTTTTAGAGATTTAGAGATTTTAGGCACCATCTACTAAAGAATGGTGTTATCTCCAGAACAAGTAATACAGGTTTGAACTTCTCTCTTCTCCCTCCATTTGGTCACATTATCCAACATACACTAATCCTCTCACAGAATGTGTTATAATAATTATTTAGCAATCCGCTTGAACCTCTGAAAAGCTAGAGTTGGATAAGAAAAATTAGGAAGAGAGGAGTTTCTCAGCATGGGTTTTTCCTTGATCTTCCAGTTCATAATATGCAGTCTACACCTTAAAAGATAAGTCCTAGAGAATTTCCTGAGACTCAGGAGATGTGCTATTTGCCTAATATCACCATATTCTAACAACTTCCATTGTTTTAATATGTAATCAGGTTGAACTGTGATGCAGTTCTGAGGGATCTTCTTGGAACAATGACATTTCTCAACACATTATAGCATGCTAAGTGTGTTGCTATACCTTTATTTGAATCATGGAATTTCAGATTTGGAAGACACTTCAATGACCATCTAATTTAATACATACTATAAAATAGCAACAACAAAAATTCTCAGGAAATATTGATGGGCTTGTGGAGAAAGGAAAGCAGAGAAAGGAAAGACAAGGAAAAAAATCAGGATGAAGGATGAAGGATGAAGGATTTTGTGCATTGTGCATTTTAAGACCTTCATAAGTAACTATGAAGACTTTGATGAAACTGAAAATCTACTAAAATGAATTCTGGCAACATCATTGTTGGGGGTATCAAATTGTTCAGTTTAACTGAACTCTTCCCAAGCATCAAAGAAAGACATAGTCATAAAGGGTTTATGAAATGGCTCTGCTACACACTACCATGATTACCAGTGGGACAAAGAAGACACTGGAGTGGATTTGGTAAACTCACAATTATGTTGTGCATGCAGTTATTTGTGAAGTTTTCACACTGTGGCATTACATTTGGAACATGAAATTCTCCCTGAATCCATTGAATCACTATATTTAGAGTTATAGAGGAATTTAATGATTATCTAGTATATAACTTCTTAATCTGGGATCCTTGTATGTCTTCCTTTTTGATGGTTGTATTTTAATATAATTGGCTCCCTTTATAATTGCATGCATTTTATTTTATGCACTAAATCATTCTATTCTGCAAATGTAGGGGATCGCTTATGAACTGTTATTTTATATTATATTGCTGTTGATGTTTGTCTTCTGATTTTGAAGAGGATCATGACAACAGGGAATGTGATGCCATGACATCCATGTGGATTGGATTTAAGGGAGGAAGGGCTATGCAAAGTCACCAGCCTCCTGCAGTGGGAGACTTTGGTATTTCATATATACATACATATGTGTATGTGTGTGCGTATATTTGAAAACTGATGCCAAGAGGAGGAAGCAATACAGAGGGTAAGTGGCAGAGCTGGCACTCCAGAGTCAGTGATCTTTCCATTACAATATTATTTGTGTAAATTATGGTAAACTGGACTAGGCTTCCTTGGGAAGTTGTAGGTCCCTCCTCAATGAAAGTTTCTTAAAGAGTCTAAATTGAATGACCACTAGTAAGAAATATTGTGGAAGACATGATATTAGTGGCTTAGGTTAGATTATATGACTACAGACATCCCTTTCAACTTTGTAATTTGGTGCATTGAAAGCTAATTAAGTCTACACATACTCTTTTCCACAGAAAACGATACCGATGCTGAGAAGTAATGTTGTTTAGATGAACTATTTGCACCAGTCAACACATCTCATTAAATGTACACTGGACCTCTGCCATGATACCAAAGGTGAGAAAAAAATGGTGTTTTTCTCAGACAAGCTGTCTTTCATACAACAATCGTATATGGCTCTGCAGATGGATGGTTTGGACTTTCAAAAAAGAATCAATAGTCTTGTTCCCAGTTTTGCTGAAATAGACTATTTTTTCCCTAAATCCTCAAAGTGGAGGTGAGTAAAGTGTTGTTCAATAAGGTATGGTAAATCAAGTTGCTGATGGTTTCACTGTTCTCTTGTGATTCATCAGTCTTTAGGGATATATTGTTAGTGATATGAAAAGCAGAGTTGACTAAAGTGAAAAATACTGAGTTAAATAGTGAAAGAAATGCGGACAACAGCATACTCTAGCAGATGCCTCAGCCATCATTTGACTATTTAGTCCCAATACAGTCCTGAATCATAAAAGGAAGTCTAATATAAGCTATTTCTCATTGCGATGTAAAAGGAGCCCTAATATCACCCCCTCCCCCCAAGTAATTGCTTTTATTTGGACACTTAATCTGCTTGCTGTTGTATTGCTTTGGGTGGTAAGAACTGAGGGGAGGAAAATAAATTCCCCCCACTGAACAAGTCTTTGACACAAGGTCACGTTTTCCTCTCTTTTCTGAAGGTTTTCAAGTCACTATTAGGAAAAAAGTTAGATCTCCATGCTAAGAAGTATGAGTTCCACTGTTGTGACTACCCAGGAAATAATCAATTATTATAAAATACCATATAACTTTAAAATTAAAATAGTTATGCATATCATAATCTTGATTTATCCTGCTGGTCAATTTAATCTTAGACTATTTTATAATCCTGAGTTTTAACTCAGAGAACCAACAAGATAATAGTGGAGAAGGTACTGACTGCATTTGGAACTGGTTGGGGCAGAAGATTTCAGTCTGAATCTTGGCTCTGTTACTTATACCTCTGTGATTATGAGGTTCAGTTTCCTCATCTGTAAAATGAGAAGGTTGCACCTGATAGTCTCTGAGGTCCCCTTATCTAAGGCCAAATGAATTACATTTCATCATTTCATTTCTATGTGTACTTGGATCTTGAACCAAAATTCAAAGTTTCATTTTTTTAATTGTTCTTATTTTTGCATGTATCAGACATTTGCTTTAAAGAAATCTCTTCAGTGACTTCATATTGCCTACCAAAGAAAATTCACTCTTCTTTGCCTGGAATGCAAAATTTTACACAGTTTGTTGTCACTCCACCTATTCGGGCTCTTTTACAAGTCCTACCATCATACTTGACTTCTTTTATCCCCTGAATATAACTTTAGCAAAACTCTAAAGAGATTCACACAGTTCTGTGATTTCAATACTTTTAGATTTGCAAAGTACATTATCTATATATCTACATTCAATTCGCAGACCTCATTTTACAAAATGAATTCCTAATGTCTTTCAAGCAGGACCACTAATAACGAGGAAGGGCTCTTTGACAGAAGATTCATTTGAACTAAGCCTTGAAGGCAGGTCCATGCTCCCAGGGGAAGAGGAATGGTTAGAGAACATTCCAACCATGCAAGGAAAGTATATATGTGGCATCATATACAGAGAACATTTGGGAGATATATTAGCTGACCACAGTATCTGTGGCAAGGGAGTCGTGTGTAATTAACCTGGAAGTATCAAGTTGGTGCCAGATTATAAATGTACCTGTCAACCTGAAGAATATGCATTTTATCCTCCAGCTCCGTCATGGAATCTGGAGTTGCCAGGGAAACCAAAGGTAGAACTGGAAATTCAATAAATCTAGGGACTTTCTAGGGGTGAATTGCGTAAATAATTGACCAAATGAAGCAGGCAAATGATGTTATAAATATCCACAGGCCCTTGGCAGAGAAACAGTTCCCTACCCCTGCTTTAGGCAATGGGAGACCATTGAAGCTTCTTCAGTGAAGCAGATGTGATCTGGTCACCTTGAGGTCAACTAGGTCAATTCAAATATTGAGACATGTCTGATTTGAGTTATAGCCTCTATTTAGGCTATCCTTATATTCTCTTTAAATTGCTTATAATTTTCATTATATAAAATCTTAAATGGTTTTGCAAAAAAAATCCATTACAACTAAGATAAAAGAAAGAAAAATAGGCTAAATGGCCATATTTTAAAAGTCCATATTACTAATAAGAAAACTATAACATAAAGCAATTATAAGAGCTTACTTCATATCTATCAAAGTAGTAAAGAATAAAAAAATGAAAAGGATTATTATTGCTGGGGTTGTTGGAAAGCAGACACATCGATGCACTACTGTTGGACCTATTTATGGGTTCAATTCCTTACTAAAGATTACAAGCCCTTTGACTCAGCTATATAATTGCTATCAAAAAGAAATCAACGAAGGAGAAAACAGTCCTATATTTTATACAAAGATATTTAAAACAATTATTTGTGGTAATAAAACACAACAACAGCCATAATAACTGAAAACTAAAGGAAAGTCAATCAATTAAGGAATGCCTAAATAAATGTTGTATATGAATGTGACACCATAAGAAATTATGAAACGAATAATTACAGAAAATTGTAGGTGTTTATTGAAGCTCTCTTTGTGGTAGCAAAGAACTAGAAATTGTAGGGATCCCCATCAACTGGGGAATGGCTGTACAAGCTGTGGTACACGGTTGTGATGTAATATGGTTGTATTCAAAGAAATGATTTTGGAGCTCAGCAGAATGAAGAGAAAGTTTTGTCCAGCAGCAGCAATATTATTTTAAGAACAACTTTGACTAGGTCATTTGACACAAATTAAAAATAAAGGACATATGAAGGAGGATGTTGTCTGCATTCAGAGAAAGAACTGATAAATGGTTGAATAGAATAAATAAATAAATAAATAAATGCCTGTTTAATATACATATATATGTGTGTGTGTGTGTGTGTGTGTGTGTACAGATGCACACACACACAAACCTATTTGTGTCTAATGGTGGTCATCTCTGTGGTATGTTCGGAGGGAATAGTAAGTTTCACATGGTAGATTTGCAGTTTAATATGCAATCATTTCATTAAAACTATACTGTATAATGGAAATGCATGCTTTGTTCTGTGAATTCAAAATAAAATAAATCTGTTATTTTAAAGAATCATGGAAAGATATGGAGGAACTGATATAGCGTCAATTGAGGAATAGCTGCCCCTCCAAAGAAAAAAAAAAAACCTTTATACTACAACAACAAAAATTTTTAAATGGACAATTTGGAAGACTTTTTTAAAATTGATATTGAAATAAGAAGAATCAGACAGATAATTTGTACAATGATAACAATGAAAAATAAAGAGTTTTGTATGCTATACAACTATGATCAATATGACCATGCATGATTAAAGAGGACCAAAGATGAAACATACCATGAATGACAGAGATTTATAAATTAATAAATTAACCAATTTATTGTACAGAATGAGACATATAGGTATAAATATATGCATATATAATGTATACATGTATATCAGAATTTGTTTTGCTTTATAAAGCATATTTGTTATAAATGATTGGATTTTCTTTATTTTTTCTGCCTATAATAGGGAATGGGAAGAAAGGAGAGAAAAATAATTTTTGGCAACTTAAAAAAACTGAAAAAGAGAGAATTATGGGAATGTAACAGAAATGAAATGTTGCACATGCTTTCAGATGAGATCAATATATTATTAGTTTAATTTAGTAGCAAAGAGTAGGACTTATCTGAAAAATTATGAAAACCAAAGCATCAATAAAACAAATTTTAAAAATTTCTAATGGGGGAAGACAATACTTAAAAGGGAAAGAGGTATTTGAGGGAGTGGACCAAGTCTAGGTGACTACATGAAATTGTCTGGAGGCATAGACCAGGAATACAATTCCTGAAGTTCATCTATCACAGATAGGGAAGCCAGGAAGACAGTCTCTCTCCACCCTAGAAGGTGGAGACTTTGAGAGAATAGAGCCAAATTTAATAGAGAAGGGAATGAATTGTGAACACTTGACCCCAGGAAAATAAGTCAAAAAAACATATCACCTAACAAAGTCAAGGCAATTTATGTCCCCACAGGTGAGACTTGAATTATTGATGTGTTGATAAAAATTTAACAAGCAACTGGGGAGGGGGTATGTATGTGAAGATATACATACATACATACATTTATATATATATGTGTGTGTGTGTGTGTGTGTGTGTGTGTGTGTATGTATGTATTTATATAGGATATACTTTTAAGTTTAATCTGCTTTAGTAATATTTTCTCTTCACTTTTGTAGTTCTTTTGTAAGGAATGTAAGGCATTGCTGGTCTTCACAGGGCGAAGGGGCGTCCCTAGGGAATCCATTAAAAAACTGGGAGAGTTTTTCCTAATCCCATTCCTGAGATAGCAAACCCCAAACCGGTTCTCAACTGGTCAAGAGTGACCAAGAGATCTTGACCTAATGCAACTGAGGTTTGCAATTAGGAAATTGAATATTACCCCACACACTCCCTGTGACTATCGGGGTTCATCAGCATATGTGTCATATGATGGAGAGGTGATCATATTAGGGAACTATGTCATGAGATGCACAGATCTCTTAAATTTTAACTCAAACTCTGAAAGCCTACAAAATCCCAAGAGGGAAGGGAAAGAATTTCTGAAGACTATATTACCTGATGTTCAAATGCTACCACGTGCTTCATGCTAGGTGAGGTACCCATACCCTGTAGGATTCATGAATAAAATCTACAATTTTCTCTCACTCTAGCAGGTTTTCTTTCATTCATTTATAATAGATAATTAACAAAATTATGAACTAAAGCCTCATTTATAGCATTTGCCTATTTTTGAGCTATAAATACTCACATTAAATATCTGACTTCAGCAGATGAATGACAACTCCAGTATTGCCTGGTTTCAAGGTCACACATCCTCTCTAACCATTACTGCATACGGGCTCTATGTCAGGAATCTAAAGAGTCCCAAATTCCAGCAGGCTGATTTTACCTGTTTCATGAGCAAGTCTTACACTGCCCCCATAACCTCCCACCCCCACGTTTCCAAAACCTTTTTTAGAATACTTGTTGCTGCAAGTTGGTGGTGGTGGTGGTGCTGGTTGGTAGTTTTGGTTTTTAATCAATGTTGGTGTCAGTGTTGTTATTTTGGTTGTTACTATTGTCGTTGTTGAGTAGTGTCTTACTCTCTTTGAGTCCATTTGGGGTTTTCGTGACAAAGATACTGCCAAAGTGGTCATTACTTTCTCCAATTTATTTTAAAGATGAGAAAACGGAAACAAACAGGTTAAGTGACTTGCCCAGGGTCATAGAGTTAGGAACTGTCTGAGACCAGATTTTAACTCAAAAAAGATGAATCTTCCAGACTGTAGGCCACACTCTCTATCCATTATGACACTAGGAACACCCTCTCTATCCATTATGGTACCCTCTTTCTCTAGGGTGACAGAGGTCAACATGGGCTCATAGATCTAGAGGTTAAAGGGAATCTAGGTCAAGCCCATGCTTTTAAGGTGAGGAAATGGAGAGACTTGCTCAAGGTCAAACTGAAAGTGTGAGAGGCAGGATCTGAACCCAGACCTTTGAATGTCTTTTTACTGTGCTGCTTCCATGATTCTTTCCAAGGCACTGTCAAGAACAAATCTCCCCCTCCCCCATATACACAAAGGAAAAAGCTAACGGAGTTCCCAAACCTCCCCAATTGTTAAGGATTGTTTCAAATGGAGGTGGGTAACCACTGTTTTCTTAGTTCCTTTTGTCTGAACTGAGAAAAGCACTGGTAAAATTTTCTGTTGATGTTCTGGGTTGGAGAGAAGAGAGAATATGCATTCATGTGTTTTGAAAGTGCCTTTGTTTCCCAGTCTATCCTTTCCTTTTTATTTTTGAATGCTCTCTTTAATCTAAAAAAAACCCCAACAATCATGGTTCACTATTGTTCTATTAAAGCATCCACCTTCATTTTGGTATTAACACAAGAGAATCCAGCCCCTCTGGATGCCCTAGCATCCCTGTTGAGTCTAAATGGAAGGGAAGTACTTATCCAGGACCTGAAGAGGATTGATGGACTTACCACCTATGAGGGCTTTATGGGGTAACAGGGCAGCCAGTGAGTACTTGAAAGCAGTCTCATAACTACAGGTGGCTGAAAATAGTCCTTAACCTCTTCCCCTCCTCGCTTCAAAGTCGAAATCCATCAGTCTTGATCTTTGGCAAAACATAAGTGGATGCACCATACCTACTGATGCCTGAGAAGAGGCTCTGCGGGCTACAAAAGGTTATGAATCAATGATGAGAGCATCAGGAAACCCCAGGCTTTTCCCAGGATCCCAGAAGCCTATGCTATGGCTGCCACTGACAAATGCCCAAGAAAAGGTTTCTGTAAATGAAGTTTGCTGATGCCCGTGGTTTCCAGTGGGCACTGTTTGGTCTTGCTGCCTCCTTTGTTGGGGAGCAGGTGTTTAGTTTTTCATGACATAAAATTGCTATTGGAATAGTTTGCCCACAAAGCTCCTTCTATGCTTTCAAAATAAGCTCCTCCAGGCACTGGGTAGGACATCATACTTCTGTTAAGAAGGCAAAAAGCCAGTCTGTGGCAAACCTTTTTATTTTCTAAAAAAAAAAAATGTATGGGAAGCAATCTCCCAATGGCAACCTCAGCATTCTAGGACTTGTTTCACATTCCTTGTAAACCAAAGTCTAATCCAATCCAATTAATATGCATTAAGCACCTAATATTTATAAAAGCTTTGGAAATAAAAAATGTTTTTGTTCTCAAGAAGATAATAACCCACTGGAGGGACACTACAGGTAAACGTATAAGCACGTACATGATCATTGGAGGAGGAAGAGCCGAGTGGGAGAAGGAGAACAAATTGGAGTATGTGAATGTAATGAATAATATTTTGACATGAATTAAAAAAGGGATGGTTTCAAGGAAGACTTGCATGAAATAACTCAGAGCACAGTGAGAAAACCATCTATACATTGTAAAGATAAATAGTTTGAAAGACAAGAAATTTGACCATTGCAATAAACAACTCATGATACCAGGACACTGATGACGAAGAATAGCACCCACTTCTTGCAGGGAGTTGATGGATAAAGGGTGATGAATGAGGCATTCTTTTTTAATAAGACCAGAATGGGAATTTGTTTTGCTTAACTAAGAATATTTGTTACAAGAGTGTTGTTTTGTTTTCTTCTCTTTCCTTCTTCCTTCTTTACCCTTTCCCCTTCCCTTTCTCTTTCTCCTTCCCTTCTCTTTTTTATCTTTTCCTCTTCTTCTCCCCCTTCCCTATGCTTTCTTTTTTTTCTTTTTATTTCCCTGATGAGAGGTGGGAGTAAGAGAAAACAAGCTTGTTGATTGAAAAAAAGGAAAAACAAGAAAAAATTTAATGACTGTGGAGGAGCAGGAAAGGCTTGCCCTAGAGGGGAACACCTGAGCTCAGTCTAAGAGAAAAGTGAGATGCCAAGGTGAAGAATGAATTCCTGTCACAAGACAAGGAACAGTCTGATCCAGAGTTACTAGATTATCAGTTATCTTACACTGCACTAACATTTAAGAGTATTAAATTCTATAGCTCAAAGCAGTATAATGTTTTAGAAACCATTCCTAAAATTCTACCATAATGAGAAGCACCGTGATATATGTAATGGTAGGGGTGTGGGGAGAACTTCCTTGATTATCTCTGCTGCATGTAGTAGAAAAAAAATGTTAGATTGGGAGTTAATATATATTCATGCTAATCTAGTAATTGATTTTGTGGCCTTAAAGCAGTCATACAACCTTTCTTGGCTTCAGTTTTCTCTCTATAAAATAATTGGACTGGAGTAAATTATTCCTCATTAGATCATAGATTTAGAGCTAGAAGGGACCTTCTAAGTTATAGAATATCCCCCCCCCATTTTTTAGATGAGGAAACTAGTTCTCAGGGAAGTTAAGTGACTTGCTCAGGCTCAACATAGCAATAGTGTTAGAAGCAGGATTAGAACCTGGATGTTTCCCAAAGAGTGCCTTAAGTATCAGGTATGCCTACTCTGTTTCATAATTCATAAATTAATTACCAATCGACCCTTAATAAGCATTGGAAGGGGGCAAAAAAGCCTTTGCTAGGAGAAGCCAACTCATATAAGTTGGAAGACAGTAAGGATTCTACAAAGATCAGGTGAGCAGGGCGTGAAGTCCATATTTGGGGACAACTTGTGAAAAGATCTGGAACTAAGAGTTTGAATGTTATATTCAAGGTAAGGAGGGGGAATGGGTACATTTTTGGAATGTAATTTGTGGAGGTGATTCATGTGAAAAGGGCATCAAAGTTGATTATGTTGAATTCATTAGTGTAATGGAATTCCTTGATTGGAAACCTCTCATTTTAGACACTGGTCAACTTCTGCTGACTGCACCAGCTGGTTCAGGGATTTTGCTTGGGATCATTTAGCTACTATAGCAGAAGTGAGAATTGAATCCAGACTCAAAATAGGACTTTCAATTCACTACAATACTTCCTTTCAAATGTGAGTCTAGAAAAGTAGCAGATTGTGTCTGTCCATAAACCAATTCTCAAAAAACTACAGAGGAACCCTATTACTTCAAGGATCAAATAGATAGATTAGATGGATGGGTGGATGGGTGGATGGATGGATGGATGGATGGATAGATGGATGGATGGATGGATGGATGGAAGGATGGGCAGACATGGACAGATAAGCAGATGGAAGAATAGATGCAGGGATGAATAAATGAATGAATAAACAAAAAATTAAAAAAGAAACATTAATGAGCAAATGAATGAATGAATCCTTTGTCAATTAGAGCTCTTCACACCCTAGCTCCTTCCTGCATTTTCAAATTTCTTACACTTGACTACCTTTGACTCTAGGATCCAGTGTCATTGACCTCTTTGCTCTCCAAAAGAACACTCCAATTCCTTCCTCTTTGAATTTTCATTGTCTGTCCTCCATACCTAGAAATTTCTCCATCATCAATGCCACTTTCTAGCTTCACTAGCTTCACAAGACAGAACAAATGTTATTATAGGAAACCTTCCAAAGGTTCCTTCTCAAACCCCCTTCTTTTTCAAAATTACCTTCTGTAGAGATTTTTGCACAAAGTTATATGTTTTTGTCTGCTTCTATTTGAATTCCATGAACTCCAGGAGGGTAGAGACTGAATTTTCAGTTGTCTGAATCATAAAACAGTGTCTTTCTATCAAATAATAAGAGTTTATGAAATGTTTATTAATGAATAATTCCTGCTTCAAAAGGTTGTTGTGTGAAGCAAATGTGATTCTATTTGTAAACCTGTCTGAAAGTCTCAAAATATTAGAGAAATGTCAGTTCCCTTGCAAACTCCCAGATATGCCACATTATCCTTTAATTATGCCAGGAGTATTGTCACTTCTCCTTCAAAAGAAACTTAAGTGACTCCTATTTTCTTTTTTTTTAATTCCAAATAACACTTTATTTTTTATAAATAGAATTTTTTAAATTAAGTGTAAAGATCAACACTCTTTTTTAAAATTTATTTTTATTAAAGATATTATTTGAGTTTTACAATTTTCCCCCCAATCTTACTTCCCTCCCCCCACCCCCCACGGAGCAATCTGTCAGTCTTTACTTTGTTTCCATGTTGTACCTTGATCCAAATTGGGTCAACACTCTTTTTTTAAGATTTGGGGTTGCAAATTTTTCTTACTCCCCAAAACAGCAAGAAATCTCATATAGGATGAATGTGTGCAATTGTAGAAACATATTTCAATAGTCCATATGTGGTGAAAGAAGAAATAAAGCAAAAGGGAAGAGCCACAAAAAAAAACAAAAAGTGAAAACAATATTCTTCAATCTGCATTCAGACTCTATAATTATTTCTCCAGATGCAGATAACATTTTTCTTCATGAGTCTTTTGGAATTGTCTTATATCATTGTTGAGAAAAGTCATGTCCTCAGCAGTTCAAAGAGCTAGGAAAACTGTATTAGATGGGCTATGGACAATGTTATCCCCATCCAGAAGAAGAAAAACAAAACAAATCAAAGCACACACACATATTAAAAAACCCATCCCTTCAGAATCTGATGAACATATTATAAAAATTTTCTCTTACGTATCTCTTTTCTATAATTCTAATTCCTCATACCAAAAATAACTAATCTGCAAACACGTTTGTCAAAAATATGTATATACAATGCTAACCTAACTATTTGACTCCAAGGGAAGGGAGGGTTGATGGAAATTTTGTAACTTAAAAAATATATATGTGCATATGGATGAAAATAAAAAAATTTTTATAAAAAGACAACAGTTAAGTCAATCATAGTTGATCATCAGACCAAATTGCTATTACTCTGTATGATGTTCTCCTGATTCTGATCTTTTTATTCAGCATTAATTCATCTAAGTCTTCTCATATTTTTCTGAAATTGGTCTGCTCATTATTTATTATAGCACAATAATATTACATTAAATCATGCCACAATTGGTTAATAATTCCCCACTTGATGGGCATTCTCTCAATTTCCAATTCCTCACAAAAGATCTTCTATAAATATTTTTATATACAAGCTCTTTTTATGATCTTTTTGCAATATAGACCTAGTAGTGGTATAAAAGATAGGCAGAGTTTTATTCCCTTTGGACATAGTTCCAAATTGTTCTACAGAATGGTCAGATCAGTTCACAACTCCACCAACAATGCATTAGTGTCTCAATTTTTCCTTGTATCTTCTCTAATATTTATCATTTTCCTTTCATCATAATAGCTAATTTGATAGATATGAGGTGGTACCTCATTTTTTTTTTAATTTGCCTTTCTCTAATCAGTAGGGATTTAGAACATTAAGTGACTATAGATAACTTTGAATTCTTTATCTGAAAACTTCCTCTTCATATAGTTTGACCATTCATCCATAGAGGAATGACTTGTATTCTTATAAATTTGATTTAGATTATTATATATTTGAGAAATGATGACTTTATCAAAAATAGCAATTCTAGGCAACTTTCCCGGCAGAGCCAAGATGATGGCACCAAGCTAGAAAGCTCCCAGAATTTTTTCCAAAAAAACTGTGGATGAAGTTTCCAAACAGAACCCATAACAATAGTGAATCAACTTTTCAGTTCAAGGTATCTTGAAAGAACACCAAAAAGGATGTCTTGTGGTTACAATTCAAGTGCAGCCAAGTGTAAATGGGAGAACTGGGAAGTGTGGGGGGCTCTTAGCCACAATACTCAAACAGGTCATTGGTAACCTGTAGTAAGGGTCCCAACCCCAGCTCAAAAGCCTGGGAATGCAGTACAGTGGGAGCAAACCAACAGCACATGGGGCTGGACCACAGCACAACAAAGTTGGGACTATATCCCCTGTGCCCCAGAAGTAGGACTCAACTTTCAAAATGAGAAAAAAACAAAAAGCGCTGGCCTTAGAAAACTACTATTCTGACAGAGATGATAAAAATGCCATCTCAGAAGAGGAAAACAGGGACAAACTGCAGACATATGAAGGCCTCTTAGAAGAACTCAAAAAGGATTTGAAAAACCAATGTAGAGAGGGAAAAGAAAAAATTGAGAAAAGAAATGGGAGTCATGCAGGAGAAGTATGAAAAATTGACTGAAGAAAACAATATCCAACAAAATTGACCAAGTGAAAAAAGAAATCAACCTTTAAAAGTAAAAATGACCAACTGGAAAAGGAAATACAAAAGGTAACTGAAGAAAATAAAACTTGAAAAATTATAATTGGACACATGAACTCTATAAGACACAAAAATTCCATCAAACAAAACCAAAAGACTGAAAAAAATAGAAGAAAATGTAAAGGACCTCTTAGGAAAAGTGACCTTGCAAATATATACAGGAGAGTAATTTATGAATTATTAGTTTACTCGAAAGCCAAAATCAGAAAAAATAATGTCTGGATAATATCTTGCAGGAAATTATCATGGGAAAGTGCCCTAATATCATAAAATAAGATTTTATTGTTCTTGAAAAAATCCATAAATCACTCATAGAAAGAGATCCCAAAGTAAAAATTCAAGGAATACTATAGCCCAATTTCAGAATTCTTAGCTAAAGAAGAAAATACTAGAAGCAGCCGGGGGGTGGAGGAGGGAGTATTTTTAATACCAAGAGCCACAGTCAGGATTATGCAAGACTTATCAGCTTCAAAAATTAAAGGATCAAAGGGCCTGAAATATGATATCCAGAGGGCAAAAGAGTTTGGATTACAACCAAGAATCAATTACCTTACATATTTCCACATATTTTCAGGGGAAAATATGGATTTTTTTCAAAGAAATAAAGAACTTTCAAACTTAACTGATAAAAAGAAAACCAAGAACTGAACAGAAAATTTGATCTTCAAATAAAAGACTTAAGAGACATGTAAAAACGTAAATGAAAAGAAAATAGATAGATCTTTGAAGAAAACTAAATGAGAATAGAAAGGGAAACGTCTTCCTCTCTGCAGTACATGGAAGCTACTCAAAAATTAACCATTTATTAGAGCATTAAAAACTTTACAATCAAATAAAGAAAAGCAGAAAATTTAAATGCATCCTTTTCATATCAAAATGCAATAAAAATCACATGTTAAAGGATCAAGGAAAAATAAACTAAAAATTAATTGGAAAGTAAATGATTTAATTTTAAGAAATGAGTGAATCAAATAACAAATCATAGAACTAAAACACTTTTATCCAAGAAAGTGACAATGATAGCATTTTTCTTAATAGGTCTCTCTGGATGTTTCCTCATTATTGAGGAGTTGCTGGGAGGAGTTGCAGCAATCATAGGAGACATCTTAATGTTTGTCCTTTGTTCTTGAAGAAGACCACAATATCAGGGAGGTGACACCATGACAAGCACCTGGATTTGAGTGAAGGGGGCTGTGCTAAGTCACCAGTTTCACTTTCCCCTCCAGAGCCATCTGGATCCAGGGGCTAGATATACTGGAGATGGCCCTGGATGTCGGGCAATCAGGGTGAATTGACTTGCCCAAGGTCTTAAATGTCTGAGGTTGGATTCAACTGCGATTGTCCTGACTCTGAAGCCAGTAGTCTATGCAGGGGCCATCTAGCTGTCCTAGCAATCGTGAGAGATCATCATCTCACAATGCTGCTGTTAGTAGGATATTGTTTCCTAATTCTGTTCCCTTCAATCAACATCATTTGATGCAAAGTTTTCTGTTCTTTTCTGATGTCATGCTGCTCATGATTTCCTACAGAACAACATTCATATACCATAGTTTGTTCAGTTATTCCCAAATTAATGGACAATCCTGAAAATTCTGTTAAGGAAAATACATCCATATCAAGAAAAAACAACTAAGAATTCTGACTGCAGAGCAAAGCATGATGTGGTCACTTTTGAAAAACTTCTTTTATGTTTTTTTCTTTCTTTATCATGTTTTTCTCCTTAGTTCTAGTTCTTCTTTCACAGGTTAACTAATATAGAAATCTTAAAAACAATTTAACATGTACAACCTATTTCAGATTGTTTGCTGCCATGGGAAGGGAAGTGGGAAAGAGGGTTGATGAGAAAATGCAAAATGATGAATCTTGAAAACTATCTTTGCATGGAATTAGAAAAAAAAGAAAGAAAAAAAAAGAGTGGGAGCTTTGCAAATGCAATCTGAAATTAAAGGAATCAAAGAATTCCTATTACTTTCCAGAGACTTTGTTTCCTAAAACATTTACAAATAAAAGCAAGATTTAGGATATTTAAAAAGAAGAAAGAAAATGATAATGATGCTACACAATAACAAAAATTGTGAGATGCAGCCAAAGCAGTTATTTAGGGAAATTTTATATCTCTAACTGCTTACATGAATAAAATAGAGAAAGAGGAGATAAAGGAATTGGACATGAAATTAAAAAAGGTTAAAAAAACAAATTAAAATTCCTAATTAAATAACAAATTAGAAATTCTGATAATCAAGGGGGAGATTAATAAAATTAAAAGTAAGAAAATTATTGAAATAAAACTAAAAGATAGTTTTATAAAAAACAATAAAATAGATAAACCTTTGGTTATTCTGATTAAAAAAAGAAGAAAACCAAATTATCAATACCAAAAAATAAAAAGAGCTAACTCACTTATATGAAGAGGAAATTAAAGTAATAATTTGGAGGAATTTTGTCCAACTGTAGGGCAGTACAGCTGACGATCTAAGTTAAATAAATGAATATTTACAAAAATATAAGCTATTCATACTAACATAAGAGGAGATTAAATACTTAAATAACACCATTTTAGAAAAAGAAATTGAACAAGCTATCAATGAACTCTCTAAGAAAAAAACATTTAAAGAACAATTAATTCCAATTTTATATAAACTATTTGAAAAAAAATAAAGTACTTGGAAATCTACCTCATAAGACAAACCCAGAAACTATATGAACATAATTACAAAATATTTTTCACACAACTAAAGTCACATCTAAATAACTGGAAAAATGTCAATTGCTCATGGGTAGGCCAAGCTAATATAATAATGACAATTCTACCTAATTTAAATTGTTTATTCAGTGCATAACAATCAAACTGTAGAGATAGGAAAATGGTAACAAAATTCATATGGAAGAACAAGAGATCAAGAATATCAAGTGAAGTAATGTAAAAATGCAAAGGAAGATGACTTAGCCATACCAGATCAAAAATTATACTAGAAAGTGGCAGTCATCAAAATTATCTGGTACTGGATAAGAAATAAAGAAATGGATCATTACAACAGATTAGGTACAAAAGAAAGAATAGCAAATGATACAGTAATTTGTTGTTTGATAAACTCAAAGACTCTAGTTTCTGGGATGAGAACTCACTATTTAACAAAAACTGTTGGGAAAAGTGGAAAACAGTATAGCAAAAACCAGGCACAGACCCACATCACACACCCTGAACCAAGATAAGGGTGAAATGCATACAAGATTTAGACATAATATAATTAGAACAACTCTGAGATATCATTTCATACCTTTCAGATTAACTAAAATGACAAAAAAAAGGAAAATGATCAGTGTTGGAGAAGATTTGAGAAAAGTGGAACATTGATACAATGCTGGAGGAGTTGTAAAATAATCTTCAACCTTTCTGGAGAGCAATTTGGAACTATGCCCCGAAAGTATTAAAATTATCCCTACCCTATTGATCCAGCAATGCCACACTAGATCTGTATCACAAAGAGATCATAAAAAGGGAGGGAAAGACCCACATGTACAAAAATATTTATAACAGGTCTTTATATAGTGGCAGAAAATTGGAAATTGGGGGGATGCCAATCAACTGAGGAATAGTTTGAACAAATTATAATATATGAAAGTGATAGAGTATTATTGTTTTGTAAGATATCATGAGCTTCAGAAAAGCATGGAAAGATTAGCATAAACTGCTGCTAAGTGAAGTGAACAGAACCAAGAGAACATTATAACATTATATAATATGTTGTAAGATGATCTGCTATACAGCTATTCTCAGAAGTTTAGGGATCAAGGACAATCCTGAGACACTTGTTAAGGAAAATGTCATCCACATCCTGAGAAAAAATTATGGAGTCTGAATGTAGAACAAAACATAACTATATTCACTTTTTAAAACTTTTTTATGTTTTTTTTTCTTTCTTGTGGATTTCTTTCACAACATGACTAATATGGAAATATGCTAAACATGACTATTATACACTCTAGTACAATATTGAATAATATAGTGGTAACAATAGACATCTGTGTTTACCCACCGATCTTTTTGGGAAGACTTCTAACTTATCTCCATTACAGATAATGTTTGTTGATAGATGCAACTTATCATTTTAAGAAAAGCTCCATTTATTCCTATATTCTCTAAATTTGTTAATAGGAATGGATGCTGTATTATATCAAAAACTTTCTCAACATTTATTGAGATGATCAATGATTTTGTTGGTCTTGTTATTAATATGGTCAATTATGCTAAACTTTTTCCCAATAATGCTCAATCCTTACATTCCTGGTATAAATCCCATCTGGTCACTGTGTATTATCTTGGTGATAAATAATTGTAATCACTTTGCGAACATCTTATTTTAAATTTTTGCATCAATATTCAATGGAGAAAATGGCCTATAATTTTCTTTCTATGTTTTGCTTTAGATGTCAGTGTAATATTTGTGTCATGAAAGGTATTCAATAGGTCTGTTTCTTTGCATATTTTTCCAAATAGTTTATATTGTATTGGAATTAATTGTTTTTGAAGGTTGACTAGAATTCACTTGTAAATACATCTGGCCCTGGATATTTTTTTTTTAGGGAGTACATTAATGGTTTATTCAACTCTTTTTTAAAGGGGTTACTTTATTCTTCTAATAATTTAGGAATTTTATATTTTTGTAAATATTTATCCATTTCACTTAGTAAGATTGGCATACAGTTGGAAAAAATAGCTCCAAACTTTTGTTTTGATTTTCTCTTCAATGGGGGAAAATAGTCCTTGAACTCTGTATCCAGATAAAGAGCCGTGGAGTTTGAACAAGTTCAAGGACTATTCCCTTTAATTTAAGAAAAAACAGATATCTTATTGTCTGATCTTGTTACCTCTTAGTCTTCTTGTCTCTGCTTTAAGGGTATGATTTCTTTCTCATCAGACCCAATTTGGCTCAAGGTACAACATAGAAACCAAGACTGACAGATTGCTTTCTGTGGGGGGGTGGGGGGAAGCAAGTAAGACTGGGGGGGAATTGTAAAACTCATATAATATCTTTAATAAAAACAAGATGTCCTCTAATACTCCTTTGACTACATCCCATAGATTTTCTACATTGTCTTATTGTCATTCTCTTAAATCAAATTATTGGTTGCTTCCATGATTTTATTGTTTGGCCCACTCATTCTTTAGGATTAGATTATCATTTGTCAATTAATTTTTAATTCAAATTTAATTCAAATTTATTATATGTAATCTTCATTGCTTCATGATCTAAAAAGGATGTATTTAATATTGCGACCTTTCTGCATTTCATTGTAGTTTTTTTGTGCCCTATTTTCATGTTTAATTTTTGTAGAGGTGTCATGTACAACTAAGAAAGTATACATGCATTTAGATAGATAGATAGACAGAAAGAAAGATGATAGATAGATAGATAGATAGATAGATAGATAGATAGATAGATAGATAGATAGATAGATGGATAGATAAATATTTCTGGATATTTCTTTTCGGTCCCAATTCAATTACCTCCAGAGGTCTATCATGTCTAACTTTTCTAAAGTTCTATTCTCTTATTTGACTTCTTTTTATTTTATTGTTACATCTCTCTCTAATTCTGAAAAGGAAATGGGGAGAACCCCCAAAACAGTTTTTTTCTCTGTTTCTACTTTCATGTCCCTTAATTTCTCTAAGAATTTGAATGCTATGCCATTTAATGCATATATGTTTAGTACTGCTATTACTTCATTGTTTATGGTACATATTTAGCAGGATATGTTTTTTTCCTTGTATCTATTAATTAGATCTATTTTTATTTTGTTTTATCTGACATCAGGATTGCTATTCCACTTTATTTTTAATTTCAGTTGAAGCACACTTTATTCTACTCTATCCTTTTACTTGTGCTCTGTGTATCTCTCTTCTTAAAATGTGTAACTTGTAAATAATATATTATAGGATTCTTGTTTTTAATCCACTCTGTTATCCACCTTAATTTTAGGGGAAAGTTCATCTCATTTACATTCACAGTTAATATTACTCACTGCTTATTTCTTGCCATCCTATTTTCCCCTCTTTATATTTTTCCCTCTCTCTCCCTTCATCAAATCCCACCTCAAAAGTTTTTGCTTTTGACCACCACCTCCTTCTATCCATCTTCTCTTCTATCAGCCCCCCTTCCCTCTTGCCCTCCTACTTAGCTCTGTTAAGATAGATGTCTTTACTCAACTGAATGTATACGATATTTCCTCTTTGAGCCAAATCCAATGAGAATATACCATCCAAATTATGCTCATCTTCTCCCTTCTTTCCCTCTATTTTAATAGGTCTTTCAAACCTCTTAATGTACTAAAATTTACCTATTCTGTCTCTCCCTTTCTTCTTCTCCTAGTACAATTCTTTTTTTTAACCCCTTAATTTTTATCACTACATTAAATTCAATTTATACCCACACTCTCTAAGTATACTTCTTCTAATTGCCCTAATAGAGATACAATTCTTAAGAGTTACATGTATTCTATTTCCATGTAGTGATGTAAATAGCCTTACTGAATACCATGTTTTTCTTTCCGATTTACATTTTGATGCTTCTCTTGAATCTCATATTTGAAGATCAAATTTCCTGTTCAGCTTTGCTCTTTTCATCAGAAAATTTTCTTCATCAAATATCCATCTTTTCCGCTGAATAATTGTGAATAATTTTTCTGTATAGTTGATTCTCAGTTGTAATCCAAGCGCCTTTGCCTTTAAGAATATCATATTCCAGGGCACCTAGGTGGCGTAGTGGATAAAGTACTGGCCTTGGAGTCAGGAGTACCTGGGTTCAAATCCGGTCTCAGACACTTAATAATTACCTAGCTGTGTGGCCTTGGGCAAGCCACTTAACCCCATTTGCTTTGCAAAAAACAAAAAACAAAAAACAAACAAAAAAAAATATCATATTCCAAGTTCTATGATACTTTAATATAGAAGATGTAAGGTCCTGTGTAATCTTGATTGTGGTTCCTTGTGATTTCAATTGTTTCCTTTGGCTATTTACAGTATTATTATTATCTCTTTGACATGATAGTCCTAGAATAGGCTATATTCTTCAAAGTTTATATTTTGAGATTTATTTCAGGAAGACATCCATGAATTCTTCCAGTGACTATATTAACCTCTGATCATAGGATATCGGGGCAATTTTTCCTTGATAACTTTTTTTTAAACTTTTGCAAGGCAAACAGGGTTAAGTGGCTTGCCCAAGGCCACACAGCTAGGTAATTATTAAGTGTCTGAGGCCAGATTTGAACTCAGGTACTCCTGACTCTAGGGCTGCTCTATCCACTGAGCCACCTAGCCACCCCCTTGATAAATTCTTAAAAGTATCAGTCCAGGTTCTTTTTTGATCATAGTTTTCTAGTGGTCCAATAATTCATTAATTTATTTCTCCTGAATCTATATCCCAAGTCAGTTGTTTTTTTCCAGTGAGTTAGTTTACAGTTGATTCTATTTTTTAAATATTTTTTGATTACTTTTGATTGATTCTTGATATCTCATAGAATATCTTCTGTTTACCCAAACCTAATTTTTAAGGAATTATTTTCTTCAGCTAGTTGTTGTACCTGCTTTTCAATTTGGTCAAAACTACTCTTAAAGGAATTATTTTTAGTGAATTTTTCCCCCTTCAGCCAATTCTATTTTTAAAAAAGTTGTTTTCTTCAGTTTATGTGCTTTCCTTTTCATGTCGTTGACTGTATTTTTATAATTAGTATGCATAGCTCCCATTCATTTTCTTATTTTTTCTACCTCTCTTACTTAATTTTTAAAATCCTTTTTGTATTCTTCCAAGAAAACTTTTTGGACTTGAGACCAATTCACATTCTCCTTTGAGGCTTCACACATCGGCATTTTGATATTATTGTCCTCTTCCCTGTTTGTGTTTTATCTTCCTTGTCACCACTTCAGCTTTCTATGGTCAGAGCTCTTTTTGTTTTGTCCATTATTTATAGTTGAACTTTTCTTTTGGCACACAGGGAGACAGTGGCAAATTTCTTACACTGGGGGGACAAGGATGCAACCTCTGGTTTCTACCCTGGGGCTGGCAGCTTGCCAGTTCATCAGGCTGTCCCAGTTTACTGATGCCTCTGTTGGATCCTGGGTTCCAGCGCTTGAAGTTTGACTGGGACTGGAGGTCTCACAGGTAGCCTGCTGTACCTGAACCATGGACCCAAATGCTGACCTATTCGATGGCTACAAGTTTCCTGCGGACTGACCTGTACTCTGCCTCTGTTTCCCTTTTACCCATGTGAGATGGATCTTCCTGAAGTCATTCTAAAGTATCTTGGGCTGGAAACACTTTTGTGGATCTGTAACTCCAGAATCCTTTTAGAGCATTGATTTAGTATATAATAATATAATAGCTGAAAAAAACTCAGGCAACTTGGCTTTTCTCTTCCATTTGGACTCCTCCCTTTTCCTTTTGAGTAAGGTTTAAACCTCTCTCTCAAGAGCCTTCCCAATCTGGATTCCTATCTTTCTAGGTATACTTCATCTTATTCTTAACATTTACTCAGTTCTCTATCCATGTGACTTCCTAACATCCCTCTTTCCTTCCCAGTGAGACTACTCAATGTGCTTCCTATTCCTGGAATGAGTTGGGTGAAATTCTCCATCATATAGGAGATCTTTCCCTGCCTTTCTCATTAGTGTGCTTTCCTCTGAAATTATCTCCAATTTAGTAAGCACAGCTCATGTAAGGATATAGATATTTGTAATTCATCTTCTTCATTAGAACATGAGTTCCTCAAGGGAAGGGATCATGTTTTTACCTTGCTTCATATACCTAATATTTATTTATTTTTTAGTTTTTTAGTTTTTTAGTTTTTGCAAGGCAATGGAGTTAAGTGGCTTGTCCGAGGCCACACGGCTAGGTAATCATTAAGTTTATGAGGCCGGATTTGAACTCAGGTAATCCTGACTCCAAGGCCAGTGCTCTATCTACTGCACCACCTAGCCGCCCCTATATACCTAATATTTAATACAGTTTGTTGGCTTTTACTGACTGATTGGTAATTTTGACAGGCACAGTCTAATTGACTGCAAAACGAACTCAAAATCCTCCATATATGCAAATATATTATATATATATATATATAATATATATTCTTATATGTACATATATAAATATAATTTAGAGGTAGTTACAAAATGTACTAGACAAGAGTTTGGTATTTAAAGTCAAAAAGACATGACTTCAAACTTAGCTTCCAATATTTCTTAACTGCATGAGGCTAGAAAAGTAATTTAATACCTCTAAGCCTCATCTGTAAAATGGGGATAATATAACCACCCATTTCATAAGGTTGTTGTGAGGTTCAAATGGTATAATAACAGTAAGGAGCTTTGAAAAAAACTTTAAATCACTCTTTGAATCATAGAAATCTGTTTATAAGAACTTGGTTATGAAATTCACTCTCTAGAAATATTATTCCTTCCAATTGGAACAGACAACACACCACCCTCACAAACCATTCCTGAAATATCATCTTTGGTCCAGATCCTATTCCTAAAGCCAGCAAAAGTGCCAACCCCATTTGCCTTCCACTTCAACCTATTCTGCTTTCAATAAGCAAATGTCTATTAGCCCACATGATTTCTCTCACACCTCCAACTATTCAACCATAATTTTAGAAAGCCACCAAACTCCAAAGGCAATATTCATGGCTCTCATATAAGCAAAAGGGAAAAACACTTCAAGTTCCTAAATTCCAATATATTTGATGAATTCAAATCTATAAATGATATTTTATTCTGATTATGTGTTTTTTCTCACCATTCAGATTGGGATTAGATTAAATAGATTTGCCCCACCTCCAGAATGAAATGCATGGAAAATAATGTCCTTTTAATTTGATTTGAGTATCAGAATTTAGGGAAATTTTACTTCTCTATAATATACCATAAAAATGAAAAGTGTAAACCTCAATAGAACAGATGACATAATAAATATTAAACTGCATCATCAAATACTAGAAACAGTCAATTAATTTTAATACCTCTATATGGGCAACACTGACAAGTCTAATAATACATCTATAAAGCAGACAGGACATGCAAGGTGTTCCAAAACTCTCTGTCATTTTATGATTTAATAGTTTAAATTGTTGTAAGACATTTAGAAAACCTTGTATACTTACAGTGTATAGACGCAAGAAAAAAAAATGAGGCAAAGTAAAATTCAAGAAACAAAAAATCCCAATGAGGAAAAGAAAGAACATACAGTTTACTTCAGTTGCCCAAATAGCTTAATGGAAATAATGAATGGTACACTGATGAAAGCTGAAACCAAAGAAATGCTGGCATTTTTGAAGAATGATCAGAAATAGCTATAGTAAATATTCCTTCTTAGTACTGGCTGGATTAAATGGCTATTATGCATTCTTCCATTTCTCAAATTCTGTGATTCTATCACTATAATAAGATAAAGAAATATATTTTCTTTAAAGTTGTAGAATCTATAGCTTCTATTAAAATTCAGGCAGTTAGCTGCCTTCAAAAAGAGGCACTTCCTGATCTCCCAAGATTT
This sequence comes from Macrotis lagotis, assembly GCF_037893015.1. Classification (NCBI taxonomy): domain Eukaryota; kingdom Metazoa; phylum Chordata; class Mammalia; order Peramelemorphia; family Peramelidae; genus Macrotis; species Macrotis lagotis. The sequence continues at coordinate 21,557,147 of NC_133663.1, read as the reverse complement.
TAGTGCTCCTCCTAAAATATTATATTGAATTTCTTTTGTGATTTTTTATTTACTTATCAAGACATAGTTCCATAGTCCCTTATCCCTCTGCCATCAGTAGAATGTAAGCTCTTTGAAGTTTATTTGGTTCTAGAGTCTATGTCTATGTTATGTTGGCATGAAAGGTACTGCTGTTGAATTAAAAAAACCCTAAAATCATATGAAGATGCAGAATGACAGAGAAAAGACTCACTAAGTTGGGAGTTTTTACAGGCGTTCTCTCTGCATGAGTCTGCCTGAATTCCTTCAAGTATAACCTAAAGTCTCACTCTTTATAAGCAGCCTTTCCCGATCCTCCTTAATGCTAGTGCTTTCCTTCTATTGATTATTCTTCATTTATGCTAGTCATTATTATTGGATCGCAATTCTTTACCAATATGTATGATTTGAACATGGTTATCTGCATGCTTTCTCCTCCATTAGTCTGTGAACTAATTGAAAACAGAAACCACTCTTTTCTTTCTTTCTACTCCCAGAGCTTAGTATATAGTAGTTACCCAACAAACGATGGCTGACTGATTAATAGTGTCACACTTATCTAAGAAAAAGGAATTGAGAAAGGAGGAAGTGGGCATCTAAAATGGTCAAATTTGGAATCATGGATGGAATGCTGAATCTATATAATCAGAAGATCTGAGTTCCGGGCCTATATCATCTAATTCTGTGATCATGAGCAAGATCACTGGAATGTTGGCTACTCCTTAAGAATGGAGAACTATTTCCTTTATGTCTAACAACAGATCTTTTTAAGGTTTTTCTAAAATGAACAATTTGACTAAGACCTAAGCAGAAATGAAGGCAGGTCTCAATTAATTATTTATCCACTTCACCAAGATACCAGCCTATATAATCCAGGATAAGAGGCATTTAGATCCATGGACTTTTAACTATTATTTTATATGCAAATAATTGTGGAAGATAAATCCTGTATCTCCCTGATTACAGACTGTCATATTTCACTCAGTTTAGTTCTGGCATATGCTAAAGTATTCCCAAGTGTGTTTTTATAGGCACAAACAGTAAACTATTCAAAGCTCAGAGGGATGAGGCTAACAGCATGTTTATTATGTTTCTTCTAAACAGTTAGAAAGAATATAAATCAGTGAATTGAACTATCTTATTTGTTTGGGGATTCAGACTCTGGTCTTATGACTCATTTTGTAAGATATGGAAGGGTTAGTGAGGGCACTCTGGGCAAAAAAAAAAATCATCTAAAGGTACACTAAAATATCAACAGAAGAACCCTCATTTTTTTCCTTTTACTGTGTAGAGATCTCATCATAATGCAGGGGAGGCTTCCTGAAGTCTGGGCAACTCTTCCCTTCATCTCCTCTGTACTCATCTTTCCCCTGCCCTATACTGTCTTCTTTAGTCCAGGCAGAGGGATCACTGTTTATGACTATTTACGACAAATTGATAGCACTGAGTTTCAATATTTTCAATGAGACCAGAATGTCTGGTTTCAATATGACAGATAGATCTCAATCTGTGATCACAGACAAAGGCATTTATCTAAGTAGGAAACATGGCCTAATGTCAGTAAAACCTCTTACATGTCCAGACTATAATTTTTGTGGCACCATTTTCTAAAAAAATTCAAAATCAAGGAAAAGGATAATGACCAAAAAAAGCTAGCTTATTAGGGTCTGGGAAAGACCAATATGACAAAAGTCTGGTACTAAGACCAGAGTTGGTACAAGAACTAGCAGTAATAGGGACAGGAAAAGAATGTAAGGGCTTTTATAAGAAAAAACTCAAATTGTTACTACATTTCCATGTTGAAAGACAAAGAAGAACGGAGACTGTCATCAGAAATTAAAAAACCATGAATGCTGAGAATCCAGTCAAAGCAGGAAGTTTACTTCCAGTTTGACTTCAGGCAAGTCATCTACTTGCCATTTGTGGGCTCCTAAAATGCCTCCCAACTTCTAGATCTATGATTCTATCTGAAATTCTACACTGCAACATTCCCAAATATGGAATTTCCCAATGGAATCTACTTAAGTTCTAGACAAATATTCCATTTACATCTTAGACTAGCTGAAACTTAAAGCTATTAAAAAGAAAACTACCTAAGCCCACCCCTACTGATCACTGTGTGGCTGAAAAATACCAAATGTTATTTTTGGGTCTTATTATTCTGAGAGTTCTAGTGTTTGATGTCATGGTTTTCATTCTTGGGATTGATCTTTCAGAGTTACCTTTTTAGATATTTTAAAAATAATTTTTCCTTGACAAGATAATTCTGCCCTTTTGCTCACCCATCATGTGAGTACCTACATCACTATTTACATGGTGCCACAGAAAGATGGTTTCTTTTTTAAAGCTCAAGAATTCATGCATTATGACAGTAACAAGTTTTGTTGGGATGATTGTCTTGAGCTCCCAGTCTCCTTTGTTCTTCTTTTAAAAATATGCCATTCAAAGCACTCCTGTATTTTCCTTCCCAAAGAACAAAGACAAAAATTGCCCCTTGTCATGTCACCATTTATAAAGATGTTTGAAGACTGAAAGGGGGGGAAAGGGAGAAAAATTTAGAAGAGGCCTAAAAATGAGATGCTTACCATGGAAATTTACCTAATGAGATTTTTTAAAAAATAATATCTTAATAAAGTATCATGTCTATCAGTTAGAAATCATATTGAGGCTTCATAATTGGTGAGATGTTTGAAGCCATGTGAACTCATGGAAAAGTTTTGGAAGATTGCTTCATGTCAATCAATTATGTGACAAAATATTTACTTCCTGACTACTTACAATGAAATTATCAATTCAGTTAAACGGGAACATTAAGGAGAAAATATAAGTACCTTGTGAAAGTGGGTGGTATCAGAAGGTGGGATAGAAGGATGAAATCTAATTCTGCTCCAGTTTATTATATTTAAGAAGAGTTCTTTGAGATTTCATAAAACACTGGATTTTATCTTCCTTTCATAACTTGGTCATATAGCATGTCTCAAGTTAGGCTCCACTGCAGTATATGCCACTGCTAAAGTCATTTTTATCCATCTTATAATTGAACATATTCATTTTATTGGTATTTACTAAGGTCCTCCTTAACAAAAAAAAAATTAAAGAGAGGAAGAAAGGAAGACACAAAGAAGAGGGAAGAAAGGAAGGAAGAGACAGAGAGGGAGAAAAAAAGAAAGAAAAAAGAGGGAAAGAGAAAAATAAGAGAGAAATAAAGAAAAGGAGGAAGGAAGGAAGGAAGGAAGGAAGGAAGGAAGGAAGGGAGGAAGGAAGGAAGGGAGGAAGGGAGGAAGGAAGGAAGGAAAGAAAGAAAGAAAGAAAGAAAGAAAGAAAGAAAGAAAGAAAGAGAGAGAGAGAGAAGAAGCAGGAAAAGAAGAAGGACAGGTCTGACCATATCACCACTCTATTCATTAAATTCCAATGCTTCCCCATTACCTCCAAGAGTAAATGCTTCACTTTTAATTGAAAGTTTGTCACAGCCTTGACCATCTACTTTTACAAATTCCACTATATAATTTTTCCTATGGTTCAGGCATAATGGCCTATTTGAGGAGAGAGGCGGGGGGGGGGAGCGAGAGAGCAAGAGAGAGAGAGAGAGAGAGAGAGAGAGAGAGAGAGGTTTCTGTGTCTGCCACATCAAATTGAATGACAACATGCACATTCTTCATGTTGAAAACCTCATCCTTGTGTTTGGCTTATGCAGCAATGCCTCACCATCTTTGCCATACCTTCTGAAGTAAAATCTATCTCCATTTCTGTTTAGCTCAGGAAGACTTCCAGGGTGGTGGAGCTAAACTAAACTGTTGCTGGAGCCTTTCCCTACCAAGATAAATGAAGCCTCTACTCTGACATTCTCACTACAGATCACAGGAAAAAAAAGAAGACTCAAAGAAATTTTCAATTGTAGACATCATGGAGGGATCTTCACGAAAGTTCTGTCTCTTTGGGGGGAAAGGGGAAGAAAAGTCAGGAGGTGGGAGAGCAGGGAAAGCCAGCAGGAGGTTTTTAGCCACAGTTCAATGCAGGTCCTGATATTTGGCAGCTAGATAGGAAGCCAGCAGGGAGGAATCCAGTCTAAAACAAAGTCTGAATGCTGAGAGTACCAGGCTAAAAGACAGGACTGCATCAGGAACAAACAACTGCTGAGTCAAAACCTGGACATAAAGGAGGAAAACAAACCTCTGCAAAGGCAAGGCCTGGACTGCATAGGCAGCATCTTGGCCAAAAACAAAGTCCCTATATCCCAGGAGAAGAACTAAAAACAGTAAAGGTGAACAAGAAAAGCTAAAAGAGAACTCACTACAGAAAATTATTTTACAAAGATAACAAAATGCCATGTCCGAAGAAGCAGTGGAAAATCACTCACAGGGAAGTACACAAAAACAGTTTATAAACTGGATGCAAACATAAAAGCTCACAGAATTTAAAAACTAAAGAAGAAAGGAAGAAGAAAATTGGAAAAAAAGAAATGAAAGTCATGCAGAAAAATTATAAAAAGTTGACCAAAGAAATCAATTACATTAAAAAGTAAAAATAACCAACTGGAAAAAGAAACATAGAAGCTAATTGAAGAAAAATAAAACAATAAAAATTAAAATTGAACAAATCAAAACCAATGAATATATAAAACTATGATTCCATTAAATAAAAAGCTTGAAAAAAAATTGAAGAAAATGTAAAGTACCTTTTAGTGAAAATGAATAACCTGGAAAATAGATCCAGGAAAGACAATTTAAAATAATCAGACTACCAGAAAGCCTGGACCAACAAAATAACCTGGAACAAACCATGAAGGAAATTATAAGGGAAAACTCTTCAGATCCACTAGAACAAGATAACAATATAAACATCAAAATAATCCACAGAACCCCTCCAGAAAGAGACCCCACGATAAAAACTCCAAGGACTATATTAGCCAAATTCCAGAACCCTCAAATAAAGGAGAAAATACTGCAAGCAGGAAAAATAAAACAATTTAAATATAAAGGAAACACAATCAGACTCACACAGGACCTATCAGCCTCAACATAGAAGGATCAAAAGAAATGGAATAGCATATTTCATAGAGCAAAGGACCTGAGATTACAAAATTACAAAATTCAGTACATACTGCCAAGGGAAAAGATGGATGTTCAAGGAAATAGAGAACTTCCAGAATTTACTGGCACATTGTAGAGGTCAAAGATTACAATACTATGTTTGAGACAAAAAGCACTGAAGAAAAGCAAGGCTGTTAATTTTAATTTAAGTGTCTCATCATACTCTGATTCACTTTAATCACAAGGTGCTTAGCACCTTATTTAATGAGGGCATCATAAACTGTGAGTACCTGAGTCAGTGTCTCTGTTACAATCATTTGTAAAGTTCTTTGGTGAGACTTCTAGAGCCTTCCAGTACTTAAGAGATCTTTAAGATTCTTAATTAGATCAGGGTTTGACTTAAGGAATGCTTGACTTAAGGGATGCTTGACTCAACAATAGATTAAGTTCCCTGGGTGGAGAAGGGGGGGGGGCGAGGGGAGGTAAAGTAGGAGAGAGAATAGGTCTTGCTTCACTTAATAAGATGTTAAGTACCATGTGAGAGAATGGCAGGAGGTAAAAATATGAAAGAAAATAGGCCTAGGAGAAGGGGCACAAATACTTCAAGAAATGATATGATATACTGGCTCCTGAGGAGGATTGTGTGTACTAGAAAGATAATGAAATAAAAAATTATTATAATTATAAATTGATGCAATTTAAGTCAATTCTACTTATCAAGGAATCAAGTAAACTGTCTGTGATAATATCTTGATAAAAATATTAGTTTAAAAAGTAATCAAATAATCAAAGTATGACTGATGATACTTGATTAATAATATCAGAGTGATAAATAACACCAAGGGAAGAGGCACAAAGATTTATAATTTTAGAGGGAAAGAAGGGAGAATGTGAATGCTGAGTAAATTCTACTCAACAGATTTGTCTCAGTGAGGGAATAAGATGCCTTCCCGCTTGAGTTTAAAAATAACTTAATCTGGGGCAACTAGGTGGCATAGTGGATAGAGTACCAACCCTGGAGTCAGGAGTACCTGAGTTCAAATCCAGCCTCAGACATTTAATAGTTACCTAGCTGTTGTGTGGCATTGAGCAAGCCACTTAACACCATTGCGTAGCAAAAACCTATAAAAACAAAAAAAAAAAACTTAATCTACAGGGAAGGGGGACTGGGAAAGGGGAAGATAAGGGAAGAAGGGACTGATATAAGGGAAGGGAAGGTTTAAATGTTAAATTTTTAAAAGAAAAGTCAAAGGGCAGAGGTAGTAAAATTTTGGTGAGGGGGAATAAGAGAAAAGGAAAGAGATAAATATAAATGGAGAAAGATAGCATGGTGGTGGAGGGGAATACAGAATTAGTAAACAAATGTAAATGTGAATGGGATGAACTATCCCATAAAATGGAAGGGGATTGCAGAATGGATTAAAAACCAGAATCCTACAAGATGCTGTTTACAAGAAACACATTTGAAGCAGAGAGAAACACACAAAGTAAAGGTAAAAGGTTGGAGAAAAATATATTAAGCCTCAGCTGAAGAAAAAAAAAATCTGGGATAGCACTCCTAATCTCAGGTAAAGTAAAAGCAAAAACCATGTCACTAAAAGGGATAGGGAAGGAAACTATATCGTAAAAGGCACCACTGATAAAGAAGCTATATCATTACTAAACATGTATGTACCTAGTGGTAAGGCATCCAGATTCCTAGAGGAAAAGCTGAGTGAACCAAAATGAGACATAGACAGCAAAACTTTAATAATGGAAGACCTCAATCTCCCTCTCTCAGAACTAGATAAAAATCTAATAATAAAATAAACAAGAAGGAAGTTAAAAGGTGAATGAAATCTTAGAAAACTTAGATATGAGAGACTTCTAGAGAAAACTTAGTGGGGATAGAAAAGACTGTACAATTTTTCTCAGCAGTATATGGTACCTTCACCAAAACTGACCATGTACTAGGGTACAAAAGTGTTACAATCAAATGCAGAAAGGCAGAAATAATATACAGTTCTCAGACCATAATGCGATAAAATTTACATTTAATAAAGGGTCAGAGAAAGATAAACCAAGAACTAATTGGAAACTAAATGATTTTATTTTAAATAATGGGTGGATCAAACAGCAAGTAATAGAAATAATCAATAATTATATCCAAGAAAATGATAATGATGAGACATCACACCAAAATTTATGGAATACAGCCAAGAAAGTTTTGAGGAGAAACTTTATATGTCTAAATGCCTATATAAATAAAATGGAAAAAAAAGGAAATCAATGAACTGGGTATGTAAAAAAGCTAGGAAAAAAAACAAATTAAACATCATCAATTAAATTCAAAATTAGAATTTCTGCAAATCAAGGGAGAGACTAAAAAAATTGAAAGAAAGAAAATTATTGATATCATAAATAAAACTAGGAGTTGGTTTTATGAAAAAGCCAATAAAATAGACAAAACTTTCGTTAATCTGATTTAAAAAAAGAAAGAAGATAATCAAATTAGCAGTATCAAAAATGAAAACAGTGAACTAATCACAAATGAGGAAGAAATTGAAGAGATAATTCAGAGCTACTTTGCCAACCTGTATTCCAATAAATTTGACAACTTGAATGAAATGGATGAATATTTACAAAAATACAAACTGCCCAGATTAACAGAAGAGGAAATAAAATACTTAACCCCTTTTCTGAAAATGAAATTGAAGAAACCATCAAAAAAAATCCCTAAGAAAAAGTCTCCAGGTCCAGAGGGATTTACAAGTGGATTCTACCAAACATTTAAGGAACAATTAATTCCTATTCTATATAAACTATTTTAAAAAATAGGAGAAGAAAGAGTTATGCCAAACTCCTTTTATGACACCAACATGGTGCTGATACCTAAACCAGAAAGAACCAAAACAGATAAAGAAAATTATAGACCAATCTCCCTAATGAATTTTGATGAAAATATCTTAAATAAAACTTTAGCAATGAGACTGCAGCAAGTTATTATCAGGATAATGCACCATGATCATGTTGGATTTATACCAGGCAGACAGGAAGGAATGATTCAACATTAGGAAAACACTCTCAACATATTTAAACATATCAATAGAAAAACTAATAGAAATCATATGATTATTTCAGTAGATGGTGAAAAAGCATCTACTGATACTTTGATAAAAATATAACATCCATTTCTTTTAAAAACACTATAAATTTTATGAATAGAGTTTTCCTTAAAATAATAAATAGTATCTATCTAAAACCATCAACAAATATTCTATTTAATGGGAATAAACTCAAAGCATTTCCAATAAAATTAGGGGTGAAACAAGAATGTCCATTATCACCATTACTATTTAATATAGTATTATAAATTCTACCAATAGCAATAAGAGAAGAAAAAGAAATTAAAGGAATCAGAATTGGCAATGAGAAAGTAAAACTTTTACTCTTTGCAGATCATATACTTAGAGAATCTAAGAAAATCATCTAAAAAAACTCTTGAAACAATTAATACAACCAGCAAAGTAGCAGGATATAAAATAAACCCACATAACTCATTAGCATTTCTTTATATGAACAACAAAGCCCAAGAGCAAGAGATAGAAAGAGAAATTCCATTTAAAATAACTGTAGACAACATTAAATACTTGGGAATCTACTTCCCAAGATAAACCCAGAAACTGTATGAACAAAATTATAAAGGACTCTTCACCCAAATTCAGATCTAAATAACTGGGAAAATGTCAAATGTTCATGTTTAAGTGGAGCTAATATAAAAAATGAAAATTCTACCCAAATTAAATTACTTATTCAGTTCCATACCAATCAAACTATCAAACTACTTTACTAAGCTAGAAAAAAAATAGTAAAAATGGCAAGGAAACTGATGACAAAAACTGTAAAGGAAGGTGGCCTAGCTCTACCAGATCTAAAACTATACTATAAAGCAGCAGTCCTCAACACTGCCAGGTACTGGTTAAGAGTAATGGATCAGTGGATTAGGAAAGGTTCAAAAGATACTGAAGTAAATGACTACAGAAATCTACTATTTGACAAACCCAAAGACATCAACCTCTGGGATAAGAACTCACTATTTGACAAAATTTATTGGGAAAACTGCAAAATAGTATGGTGGAAAATAGGCATACATCCACATCTCACACCCTTTACCAAAATAAGGTCAAAATGGGTACAGGATTTAGACATAAAGAGTTATGCCATAGATAAAGTAATAGAAAAAATATTAAATCTGATCTATGGAAAAAGGATAAATTTATGATCAAACAAGAATTAGAGCAAATTATAAATTGCAAAATGAATGATTTTGACTATATTAAATTAAACAGGTTTTGCACTAAATAGTATTAATGCTGCCAAAATTAGAAGAAAAGTAGAAGGCTGAGAAACAATCTTCACAATCAGGAGTTCTGATAAAGGTCTCATTTCTAAAATATATAGAGAATTACACCAAATTTATAGGATCACATGTCATTCCCTAGTTGACAAATGTTCAAAGGATATGACCAGACAGTTTTCAAATAAATTAAAGCTATACATAATCATGAAAAACTGCTCCAAATCACTATTGATTAGAGAAATGCAAATTAAAATAACAATGAGGTATCATCTCACACCTATTAGATTAATCAAGATGAGAAAAAGAGAAGATGAGCAATGTTGGAGAAGTTGTGGAAGGATTGGGACATTGATGCACTGCTGTTGGAGTTGTGAACAGATTCAACCTTTCTGGAGAGCAATATTACTACGCCCAAAGAGCAATGAAACTGTTCTTACCATTTGACCCAGCTATTCCAATTCTAGCTCTATATCCAAAAGAAATTATAAAAAAAGGGAAAAGTCCTACATTTTCCAACATATTCATTGCAGTTCTTTTACTAGTGGCAAAGAACTAGAAATTGAGGAGATGCCCATCAATTGGGGAATGCTAAACAAATTATGGTACATGAATACTATGGAATAATATTGTTCTATAAGAAACCATAAATGGTTGGACTCTAGAGAAGCATGGAATGACTTATGGGATCTGATGCTGAACAAAAGGAGTAGAGCCAAGAGAACAATGTACACATTAACAACAATATTATGAGATGAACAATCTTGATGGCAGCAGCTCCTCTCAGCACTCCAGAGATCTAGGACAACTGCATTTGACTGGTTATGGACTATATTATTCCCAGTTGGAGGAAAAAAAACAAAACACAGAAAAAACCCCAATCCTTCTGAATCTGATAACACTTTATAAAAATTATCTCTTATGTATCTCTTTCCCTTAATCCTAAATTCCCCTGCCAAAAATTACTAATTTGTAAATATATTTAACAAAATAAGTATGTAAAATGATAACTGAGGGCTCCCTGCTGAGAAGAAGGGGGGGGGTGGAAAAGGAGGGTGGAGGGAAATTTTGTAACTTGGAAATATGCATGTACATATCAATGAAAATAAATAAATTTTTAAAAAAAGGATTAGCTCTGGTGCCATCCCCTAAGATTCAAAGAATCACTAAAAAGAGGAATTGAAGCAATAGATGACAATGGCTCTCTAACCAATTCATACATGAAGGGAATTCCATTGCAGCAGAGTCAACAAGTGAAGCCTTCCCATATTTCTCAAGTAACAAATGTTTCTTCCCTTTCTCAAATTTTTTCTGCAGCACAAGTCTGAAGCCTTCCTTTTCCTTACTCCATGTGCTCCTTTATATTTATCTATGAACATAGCTCATTCTTAGAATATCCTGTATCTAAAACAATGCTTGGCACTTAATAAGTTCATAAATAGTTGGGTTTTTAAAATTCTATTTAATCGATTAATTTCAAATTCTTTAGCAGCAAGGTTGTTATTGAACATTTACCTTGGTATGGAAAACATTCATTCATTACAGTTCTCCCTGTCCCTCCAAACGGATTCAAAGAATTCATTGTTAAAGGCAGACAGGAAACAGCCCCTCCTTAGGTCCCAAGACTGGGTTCAAAGAAGGTGACCCACCAACAAGTTCTAGCCTAATATGCTGTCAGCTGGGAAATACCCTACCTGCAACAACAACCACTCTTAAGCCTTGAAAGCTTTCTTTATAAATCATTCTCCTCTTCCCCAAACTAAGTTTAAATTGCGATGCAGTTACAGATTAAGGAATGGAGGTTATGGTATTGCACAATAAATGAAATGTTAATGACTTTAATACAGTACTAGAAGGGAATATGGAATTCCCAATAGTAGATCAGTTTTAGATGAAAAAGTGTATTGTGACTGTGAATTGGGAATACTATTGATGGAAAAAGTGAATTGAGTAACTATGGTATAGTAGATAGAGAAAAATGGACTTAATAGCTATGTAACACTAGGAAAAACAGTTAATTTTACATACTTCATTTTTCTCATCTGCAGAAATGAAGATGAGGATTTTTGCAAGGATCTAAGCAGAATGTATATATCTATGAAATAATTATATAAACTATGCTGCTTATCTTAAAGCCTTTTACAAATTGGAATAGTGTTGTTATGATTTTCATCATTTTTATTATTATCTTGATGGTCTGATGATACCATCATGGTCAATCTCTTTGTGACAAAATCTAATTTACAATGTAGCTTTAAAAGAAGGGAAGGAAGGTAACTACCAACAGAGTTAGCTTAACATCTGGTCATCTAGGGAATCCTCTACTTTCTTATAATAGCCCCAAATAATTTCTTTTTGTTTTCTTTTAAATTTGCTCTTCTGATAAACAGATATCAGTAGCTATCTGGGCAGTTTGGTGATGGAGTGGATAGAAGACCAACCTTGGAGTCAGGAGGATCCAACTTCAAATGTGACCTCAGACATGTTATTCTTACTAAATGTATGACCTTGGACAAGTCACTTGACCCTGATTCCCTCAAATCCAGTGCCATCTCTAGTCATTCTGATCCATATCTGACCATTGGACCCAGATGGATCCAGAGGAAGAAGTGAGGCTGGTGACTTAGCACAGCTTCCCCTCACTCAAATTCAGTTCAAGTACTTGTCATGGTATAACCTCCTTAATATAGTATTCTTCATGAATGAAGGACAAACATCATCATCAATAGTTTATGACATGTATGCTAAAGATGGATCTGATGTCAAGATGCTCCACCATAACACCTTCAATGTGAGGTCTAACCACAAGGCTCCCATGCTCAGAAGTGTTCTCCTACTGCCCCAAATATAAACTCCTGAGTCTGACATTCAGAGTACCACACAACCAGGGTCTAACATTACTTCACAATCTTTTTTTATACTGCCTTTTCTAAATATTCTGCAATCCAGAAAAAAATATTTCTTATTGATATGGCAACTAGGTAGTTCAGTGAGTAGAGGGTCCAAACTGGAGTCAAGAAAATCTGAGTTTAAGTCTGGCCTCAGACACTAACAAGTCATTTAACCTCTATTTGCCTCATTTTTCTCAACTATAAAATGAGATCACAATAGAACCTACCCCACAGTATGGTTGTGAGGATCAAATGAAATAGCATTTTTAAGTGGCTATTCTGCCCTGTAGTCCTATAATTGTTAAAAAGTTGTTGCTTGTTCTTTGTTCTGGAAGAGGATCATGACATCATGGAGGTGATACTATGATATGCAAGTGGGTTTAAGTGAGGGAATTCTGTGCAATCACAAGTCTCACATTCTCCTTCAGAATCAAATGGGTCCAGTGCCCAGATACGGATCAGGAAGACTGGTGATAGTCTTCGATGTATGACCAGTCCTTCGAGAGAAGAAGGGCTTCCACAAAAGTTGCATAATAAATGCACGTGGATGGGCAGACTAAAAGTGAGCTCACCTTTGCTGGGAAAGATTCTTGGGAGCAGAGGGGATTCTAACTGAGACTTGAAAACAAGGCAAGGAATCCAGGAAGCAGAACTGATAAGAGAGAACTTTCCAGAAATGGGAGAAAATCGGTGAAGAGGCATGAGGTTAGGCAAAGGAACATTTATGCTAAGAACACAAAGAAGGATCACGTCGCAGGAAAAATAGACTTATGTGAATAAGGACTGAAGTATAAGAAGCCTGCAAAGGAATAAGGGGACCATTGCATAAGGTCTCGAAAAGACAGATGACATGTGTCTTACTGAAGGTAATAAGGAAACCACTGGAGCTTTCTAACATAGGGGTGCCAAACTTCAATCAATGAATTGATTCCTTACTTGGTATTTGTATCATACTAGTTAAACTAACATAACCTTGGAGTGCAAGAAGTAAAAAAACAATGTATCCTGGAGAAAGGCTCTTCAAATTCTCAGCCATCTTCCTTCCTACCTTAGCTTCTAGCTTCCTTCCTTCCTTCCCTCCCTCCTTCCTCCCTTCATTCTGTCCTTCTTTCCTATTCCTTCCCTTTCTCCTATTCTTTCTTTTTTCCTTTTTTCATTCATTTCACTTTTATTAACTTCCAACTTTTCAGACATTGTGTAAGACAATAGCAATTCAAAGATATTTTTAAGAGTCACTAAGTGGAAGGGACTTCAAGTTTTTGTTTTCATTTTATGCATGCGTGTGTGTGTGTGTGTGTGTGTGTGTGTGAGAGAGACTTCTGAAAAATAGTTGGACCTAGAGACTGGAAGTCAAGAGAGCTTGGCCCAGTATAGAGAAGGAATCATTACCATAAAGAAGATAATTAATTTTATGTGAGCTGATGAGATAATCAAATGAAGTTTATATATATAATATATATATATGTATATATATATATTATATATATACATACAGAGAAAGAGATTCGAAATATAGGATAATGAAGGACAAATAATTATGTGTAAATATATATTATATATATATATATGTATATGAACTAAAAAATGAATTTCAAGGAAAGCAGACTGCCAGCTTGGGGGTAGGTGAGTGACAGTGGGGAAGTGTTTAGTTTTGCCCTTGTGTAGGAAAGCATACAAGAACTTGTTGAGCTAGGAATTCTACAGTATGAGGTAGAGGGGAGGGATTGGTCCTTTCCTAATAATTGTTGGCAAGACTTTTCAGGTGTGCAAAGCACTTTAAATATATCATTCTACTTGAGAGTCATCACAACCCTCTGTAGTTGGTACATAAGGTAGCTTATCTACTTTTTATAGAGAAGGTAATTGAAACAGAGAGATTAACTTGTCACTGGAATTACTGGTAATCAGTCCCAGAAGCAGAATTCAGACTTGGGTCTTCCTAATCTTAAAGCCCTGCACCTTTTTCATTACACGATACTTTAGATGCTTATACCTACACTCTCACTTGGAAAGTTGAGCCTGTTCAGTTCCTGCCCTGTGATCCTGAGGATCATTGTTACACCCTGCTTCTTCCATGCTTCATGGTTTTCACAGTTTATATCATAGATATATATATATATATATATATATATATATAGAGAGAGAGAGAGAGAGAGAGAGAGAGAGAGAGAGAGAGAGATATATAGATATAGATATATTCTTCATGTTTGTGTGTGTGTGTGTGTGTGTGTGTGTGTGTGTTCCTTCTTCCAATTTTTACCAGCAATAAAGGATTCTTGGGCCCCAATGAAAAGATTCTGCTGGCTATCCGCCAAAAGTGACTTTCCTTGACAGATGCCAGCTCTCAATCTGCCACCTAGTTGTATTTTCTGGAGGTGGCTCTGATTGCAATAATCAAGTGTGAGGGGATGAGGGCCCTGCACTAGAGCAGTTACTGTGTCAGGGAAGAGAATGGGGGTGTTTTCAAGCTATTGCAAAGGGAAAACCATCAGGCCTTGACAACAGCTTAGATATAAAAAGACTGAGAGTGAAGAGTTCAGGATGACTCCCAAGGGTGGTAAGCCTGAGGGACTGGGAGGTTAGAGTTGCCTTTCACAATAATAGGAAAGATGGGAAGTGGGAAGATTTTAGGGAGAAGAGTAATGAGTTCTGTTTTGGATATATTGAGTTTGAAGATGTCTAATGGACATACAGTCAGAGACTTCTGAAAGACAGTTGGAGGTAGAGACTGGAAGTCAAGAGAGGTTGGACCAGTACAGAGAAGGAATCATTACTATAAAGAAGATAATTAATTTTATGTGAGCTGATGAGATAATCAAATGAAGTCGATAGAGTGGGAAGATAAGAGGACCCACACCTGAACTTTGAGGTTATATCTATGGTTAAAAGCTTTGATCTAGCAAAAAATCCAGCCAAAAAGACAGAGAAAGAATGGTCAGGACAGGTAGGAGAAAATCTCAAGAAAAGATAGTGTCAAGGAGGGTAGGACAGTCAACAATGTCAAAGAGAGATTGACAAAAATGAAAATTGAGAAAAAGCTATTGGATCTTGCAACCAAAAAATCACTGGTAACATTGAAAAAAAGTGGTTTCCGTTCAATGACAGTCAGAAACCAAAGTGTAAGGGATAAAGGAAAAAAGTGAAAACACCTATTTTGATCACTTCTTCAAGGAGTTTAGCCAACAAAAGGCAGACAAAATGTAGGACAACAGATAACAGTGAATAGAAAGATCGAGGCAGGATATTTTCTTCTGATTGAGGACACAAAGGTAGTAATGTATGAAATACACAGAGATTAAAGACTGGGGATGATAAGAGGGAGCAGTTTGTTGCAGGAGTGATGGAGGAAGGGGTACAACCTAGTGGCAATGGGAAGCAAGCAGTATTCCAATTCCCCCACTTCAACCAGAGAGTAATTTTTTCATTAGTATTGGAAAAGGTGGATCCAGAAGTATATCATCAGGAGAACTAACAGCTGGTAGATGGAAGGAATTCTAAAGGAAAGTATTTAGGATGAAGAGAAATGTATCTATGGAATAGGTGTTCCACAGGGCATGGCGGAAAATTGGGTAATGTTCGGTTGAAATTATGGAATGGAAAGATTGATGGGGATAGAAATAATGTATTGGGAGATAGGAGTGTGGAGTGAGATTTGGAAATGACCAATAGCAACTATTAAATTACATGTTAGTAATAGTTGTTCCAACATGAGATAGGAAGAGAAATAGGGCAATAGGAAAACCTAGGAACAGGAGCTACTTTATTCCTGTCTGCAATATAGCATGGGGCAAAAGGTGTTTCATGTCACTGTCAAATTTATATTGGGGGTCATTTTACATCTAGGCCCATAAGGTAATTGCTAAAAATTAGATTTGAAGAAGCAATGACAAAAGCATAACATGCCCCTACTTCACTTGCTAATGCTCTTATCTCTTTTTATCTAGCCAATAGAGTGTGTGAAGATTGGATTAAGGAATTAATTTGTCCATCAAGGATTATTTCTGTTTGGTCAAAGTCAGCATTAACAACCTTAGTCGCTGGTTCCATTTTCATTTTTAACTTGCATGGGACCCTTTTAAAAACGAACTGAATAATCTATAAAGGAGTGCATTAATGAACATTTTTTTCTGCATAAAATAAATTATTTTACTTCATTTTTAAATGGAAAATCCATTCACTGCTCAGTCCTTAAGCATGTTAGGTACTGCAGCATCCCTGTATTGGGAATTGTAGGGAATGAAAAGAAAGTTAATATTCTATAGTTGTTCTTAGTTACATTATTAAGTACCTTCTGTTCTCTGGGTTTTTGACTTGGACAATTCCATTTAGCATATAAGCAAAATAACATTACTTGGTGAAATTTTATATATATAATTACATGCATAAATTAATTATATAAAAAAGAGAGAAAAAGAAAGTAGTATTGTGGCCAATTCGACAAGAGCATCCCCCAACCCTCCAACAAGCACAAGAGCCCATTTAATTTCTGGTGTCTCAATTTCTTTCTAGCACAATCAGGTGGTCACTAAATTAAGGCTAAGACCAATTAGCACTTCAGATTCTAGCTTTGAAGATAAATATTGTTTTCTTGCCAGAAGCACTAAAAAAACAAACTACTGGAAATTATGTCTTTCTGTGACTTTTATCCACCTCTAATTAAAGCCATTCATTAGTAGCATAGTTTTCTGGTTATTTTAGCTTCCAATGAATGTTTTAGATTTAAATAACTCTCCTTTATTCTGGTAATCAAAATACCTTAATTTCAGAAAACTAAGGGTGGATAATTTGACCAATATAGCTTTATCGATATAATTTCAGAGAAAATCTTGGAAGGTTAGTGGGTTGATGAAATAAGAACAATGGAGATTTCCTCTGAAACTTCCAGAAGAATATTAGAAGAGACCACAACTAAAGGTGGACTTGAAACCCATTGATTTTACCAATATCCACTTTCAGTTTCTCCAGAAAAGCACAATCCTGATGGAAGTAAATTATCTTTCCTTCTGTTAAATTAAGATATTAGGTGCTGTGAGGGAGCTTTAGCAATGATGATGATGATGATGATGATTGATTATTCTTGCTTTTCTTAAGGTTTACAATGCACTTTTTGTACATTAACTCATATTTTGTAGTCCTTAGAAATAACCCTGTAATTAAGTACTATAGACATCACTCCCCATGTTTTCAGATGAAGGAACTGAGAGTCACAAATGTCAAGAGATTTACTTATGGCCCCACAGTGAGAGTCCAAGGTGGGACTTTCCACGGTCTTTCCTTGCCCCAAATCTAACACCCTATTCATATTATTTTGGTATCTCTCACACCATGATCATCTCAGCATCCATTATAAGACTGAGGATATGGAGAGTCATCATCCTTTTATGGAACATGGCATGGGGCTCTATTGTTGCCAATAAAGTCATGGAATTTATTTTCCAAAACATATGCAATCTACCCCCAACTTTAGAATCATATTGGAAGATAACATATTATATTATTATATTTGTATCCTTTATGATATATTTTTCAAGGATGGATTGTTTCCTTCTAGCAATGTTTTCAAGTACAGTAGGGTTATTCATTCATTCAATCAATATCTTTTAAAATGCTTCAACTCCAATACACAAAACATGATAGAGACCAAGACTCCAAACCAAAAAAGTCAACAACTCCTGTCCCTCAAGGGACTTATATTCTACATGAGGAAGACAACTTGAAGATGGGTAAACACAATAGATGAAAAATTTTTTTTTTAAAAAAAACCTCATTGTTTCAGCTGATATGAATGAGGTAGAGATTACTAAAAACTGAAATAAATGTGAAAAGTATTTCATAGGCTCGAGCTGAGCCTCAAAGGAAGCTATGATGGCAATAATAAGGAGGGAGAACAATAATGAAATAGTTGTCATCCTATGCAAAGGAATGGGATCAGGGGTTGGAATGGCAGCCTTCATCCTATTGGCTTATTGTTCTATGTCACTCTCATGAAGGTTTCTTCTGACACAACCCACAAGAATTTCCCAAGGCTTCCTAAACAACATATTGATCCCAAACTTCATTTTCACCCCTCTCCAACTCTCTGAATATCTTAGAATTATGCAAATTAATTTTCTGTGATTGATGCTGTTTTTCACAAATCACCCCTAGCTTCACAGGGAACCTTTTCAATGAGCCAGTTTTTATTTACAGTGTATATGTTAACTACTCAGCATATGTTTTCAGTTTAGTGATGACTCAAAATTTCTTGCATTAGATTTAGCAGGCAACCAGAAAGTGAGTGTGAAAAGGACTGCTTCTTGTTAAACACTGATTTCCCCATCTGTCCTTCTGGACTCATTGAAAGCTAATTCTTTTTTGTAGTGAGATATTCATTTATTGAAAGATTTCCATTGTCCTAGATATAGAAATACAGTTCAGTCATTATATCTGTTTGTTTGTCTATTTATTCATCTATTTATGTTTTTGAATGAGATTAAGCGACCAGTCCTAGAGAAGAGGTCTCCAGAGAAAGGGCATTGAAAGCTTTCTTTTAAAAAATGAACTACCAACTACTGTTCCTTCTTTGTTTCACAGGAAATTCCCCTGAAGTGAGGAAAGTCACAAACATTAATAATATTTATGAATAATATTTGTATTATACTTTATAAAATACTGTCCTAAAATTCAACCTATAAAGGAAATCCTCTGCATCTCAGGCCATCACCAGTCTTCTTCTTTTTTTTTTTTAGGTTTTTGCAAGGCAAATGGGGTTAAGTGGCTTGCCCAAGGCCACACAGCTAGGTAATTATTAAGTGTCTGAGACCAGATTTGAACCCAGGTACTCCTGACTCCAGGGCAGGTGCTTTACCCACTGCACCACCTAGCCACCCCTATCACCAGTCTTCTTGACTTATGCCTTACCACGGACTTTTGATGATTCAGGAAGAGAAAATAAGGTTGACAACTTTGTACAACTCTGCCTCATTTAAAACCAATCCACTCACCAGTCAAAGTATCACTTTCATGATGTCATTGGTCCTTTTCAAGAATTAAGGGGGCTCCATCCATTGCGCCACCTGGCCATAACTACAATTATTACTATTATTTTTTTAATTTAATTTTTTTCTCTCCTCTTTATTGTTCAAGCAAGTCTATATTTATGGGGGGAAGGGGGTATTTCATTTACTCTTTTTTTTTAGGTTTTTGCAAGGCAAACGGGGTTAAGTGGCTTGTCCAAGGCCACACAGCTAGGTAATTATTAAGTGTCTGAGACCGGATTTGAACCCAGGTATGCCTGACTCCAAGGCCCGTGCTTTATCCACTGCACCACCTAGCTACCCCTACTACGCCACCTAGGCCCCCACTACGCCACCTAGCCACCCCTCGTTTACTCTTAAACAAGAATATGTTATTAATGTAAAAAAACATTATTTGTGCAAAATGAGAATAAATATTAAAGAAAAAAAAAGAAAAAGAATTAATTAAGGACAAACAACAATCTGAACCAAAAAAGCTTTGATTGCCCCTATACTAGATAGAATAGCATTTATACATTGCTTTAAGATTTGCAATGAATGCAATTTCATTCAATCCTCACAATAACCATGTGAGGTAGATGTGGTTATTATCCCAAGCTTACAGATAAAGAAACTGAGGCAGAGAGAAGTTAAATGACTTGTCAAGAGTTACATAGTTGTATGTATAAGAAGTAGAATTTGATCTCAGGTCTTCCTGATCCTGAGTGTATCACTAATCTCCTGTACCATCTACTACTTCCACAAGATAAAGAAGTAATTACATTGGGAAGTTAACTGATTTGCCATTGCAGTAAGTATTAAGATTCTGAGTGAGGACTTCTACCCCATCCCAGCACACTGCCAGTGTTGATCACTTCAGCAAATAATCAATTTTCCAAATCTTTACTCCCAGTGGTCGCACTCTACATTACACCTGATTCTTTCTTCTATAAAATTTATTTTTGACTTATTAATAAATTTTATTATTAATTTATGGAATAAAACAAGCATTTCCATAAAACTGTATGATGAAAAATGATTTCACATTAAACAACAAATCTACAAAGTACAACTTTCTATTCCTTTCAAATATAAAACAAAATTATCAATTAATTTAAGTTGGTATTCTAGTCTCAGTTGAACAGGAGAAATCACAGGATCTCAGAAATGGAATGTCACCCAGCAAAAACCATCCCTAAACGAAGAAGGACCTCTACATCCTTTGATAGACAAACTTTTCTTTTTCTTAGTATACCAAATAACACCTTTTTCTATCTATAAAGGAAGCACAATGTGCAATATATTCACACCAGGAAATAAATATTTTCCAAGTAAATATTTGGGAAAACAATTGACCCCTAGGTTGTAGCATCTAAGTCAGTCTCTCTCTCTCTCTCTCTCTCTCTCTCTCTCTCTCTCTCTCTCTCTAGGTTGGTCTCTCTCTCTCTCTCTCTCTCTCTCTCTCTCTCTCTCTCTAGGTCTGTCTCCCCCCCGCCCTCAAAAGAATGCCACAATTATGGCTTTGGGACTAGAAGAGAAGTCAGAAACCATTTAGTGCAACTCCATGTTTTATACATAAGAAGCTGGGACCCAGGGAAATCAAATAACTGTCAGAGGTCACACAGTATATTCATGGAGGAGGCACCGGATCCTAAGTTCTCTAATTCCATATCCATTGCTCTTGCCAAAGAACACACAGGGCCAACTCATGGTACAATTACAATGGGCTTAAAGGCCATAAGTTCATGGATAGTGAAGTATTTTCTCTGTGTTATCCTTGAGTATTAAGTTACTTCTTTGCTCTTTTGTCTGGTCCATGTAATTTTACTGATTTCATTATTCTAAGCCCACATGTTCTTGCTACCATATGCAGACACTAGCCACTGCTAAGAAGATTTAGGAAAAGAGAGGAGTATGACAAATTTCCCCTTTAATTGGAAGTTCAAGGGCAAATTGACAAAGTCTGTGTCATAACAAAGATTCCACCTCACAAAAAGCTGAAGCTATAGAGTCTACTCTGTATTCTGTCCTAAAGAAACCAGTGGCTTTTTGAATTTTTGTCCTCAATCCTCCTTGCCACAATCCACAGTCATGGGGACAAAAGGACCAAACAGAGCTGCTGGCCACAAATAATCTTTAATGAAGATCAAGGGCATGGGTCCCTCTCCATGGAGTAAAAGTATACATGCCCAGCTCCATGGGGTTCAGCCAGCCTCAAAATTCAGGTTCCCTTGATCCAGTTACACTATCATCGGTCTAAACTGTTTCTTGCTGGCTCAAATATGAAACATACTCAAGGATATTTAAGGCCTCAAAATTCTTCTCTTTCAGACAAAGCTTCTATGATATACTTGATATTCTTTTAGAATTCCTATTAGACCTACTACTTTCTAGAATGATTACTGTATTTCTATGTCTCTAATTAGGTTTTCTAAACTCAAAGTTTTATATATTTGTATTATATATAAATGTATTCAGATATATGTATGTATTCATAAATATACATATATAAATATATGTATGAATATATACATACATATCTGAATATATTTTTCAGAGAAAGTAATTAGTATAGCCAAGATACAGAACTTTGTGTTGAATGGTAATAGTTTTCACTTATCAGCAGTGGGTGACATATTGATATTTCAGTCTTCTCTGTAGTGTGTGGATTCAAATTTTAAACCTTGAGTTAAAATACTTACAAATCTCTGATTAAATAATTCAAAATGCTTGTACTATAGGAAGAGTGAGAAGGAAATGGAAATTCTGCTAACTGTTCTGGATTCACTGGGAAACTGCATAAAGTATTAAATATTTATCCATCTCTATGCTGTAATCAAATTATTTAAACTAAAATAAAGCAAAGAAATGCTTTTCCTGTTCCTGTACAAAGTTGATATTATTTTCTTCTTGGACAAATTATCATTCATTGTGGTTGTAAATAAAATAAAAATACAATAAACATTAGTGTTTTGTTTCTCAAAAAAAATATCTGACTCTAATTGTATCAGTTTTGTTCCTACTTTGGGATCTTCCACTGTAACAAAAAAAAAAAACCTGTGGATAAAGCACTGGCTCTGGAGTCAGGAGTACCTGGGTTCAAGTCTGGTCTCAGACACTTAGCTGTGTGGCCTTGGGCAAGCCACTTAACTCCATTTGCCTTGCAAAAACCTAAAAACAAAACAAACCAAAAAACCCCTGTAAAACTCTGTTTTAAAACTGTTCTGTTAAATATGAGCTCAGACATCATCACCTCTTATAGGAAGTCTATTCTGACAGTTACTAGTCAGTATTCTCTGCTCCTCAAATCATCTTATACCTGTGAATCTTATGTAGAGCTAGTGGTGGCTCAAGGGAATAAAGCAATGAACCTGGAATCTGGAACCTTATTTTAAATCCAATCTAAGAGAATTATTAGCTTGATAACTTGGACAGGTCACTTAATTATGTTTAACTCAGTTTCCTTATATGTAAAATGAACTGGAGAAGGAAATCTTGCCAAGTATCTCACCAAGAAAACCCCAAATGAGTCACAAAGGTAGGACATGACTGAAACAACTGAATAACATGAATCTGTAAATGGTAATGCTGCCCCTAGATCTGAGTTCGATTCTGCCTGTGAAGAATCATGAATCAGACCCAGGAATACAGGTGTGGAAAGAAAATAAAGATTTATTAAAAGAAGTTATAACATAAAAGAAAGTGATGGGTAGAAAGAGACAGGGATAAAAGAAGTTAAGCAGAGCTGATTGAGCCAGAGAGTCAGAGAAGACTGGCCTTGAGTGGAGGTCCAACCCAGATTTTTATGATCTTGCCCCTTACCCAGAGGGCAAAAAGGTGAATTTCACCCCCCTTATTGGACCTGGAATTCTTTATAGGGTTGAAGCCTGAGGAGATCAGGATACAAATTTTACATTAAACAATGACACAATGGTAGTCGATTTACATCTCAAAAGTGGGGACCTCCACCCAATTTAACAAGATTTAAGAGTCTTCAAGATTACAAATTTTGTTTACACTATATTCAAAATTCTCTACATCTTTTCCCTGCATTAGTAAATCTCTCAATCTAAGATTTTTTGGAGAAGGTTTTTTTTTCCTTTGTCTCATTCTGGGTTAAGTGTATTTCAGTTTGGTTTTATATTACATACACTTAGCACAACATAGTGGCTTCAGCAGCTGCCTAATAAATGCATGGTGCTGGGCTTATTTTCACCTCTTTGCTCCTAACACATCCATGCATTGCCAAATTCTGTTATTCTGTGTCTAAAATATTTATCTTTCCTCCTTCCTCTCCATCACCCTGTCACCACTTTAGTTCATTCACCTCTCTGGTAAATGATTATAAAAGCCTCCTAATTGGTATCCTAGATTCTCTATTTCCCCTTTTCAATTCACTCTTCTCAACAGCTGCCAAAATTGCATTCTGGTTGCTGATATCTAATATGCAGCTCCCCTTCTCAAACTTAAGTATGTCAGTTAAGAACCCCAATTTTCTGCATCTACTGAATCACAGCATGTGTTGTCTGGAAAGATCATTGGCTTCAGAGGTAAAGGAAGGACCTGGACTCAAGTGTTTACCTCTGTTTGGCCTTGAGCAAGTCACTGGGGTTTACTGGGTCTCAGTTTCCTCCCTTGTAAAACAACAGGGTTGTACTAGGTTGCTTCCAAGGTCTCTTTCAACTCTAGGTTTGTTTGACTGGACCGTTCCTCTGCTGGGAGAAGGACGTTTGGTTTCAACAGTCCTCTTTCATGCTGCCCTTGCCAAAATGCGAGCTTCATATTCAAAGAATAACCTTTCTTCACATTTTCTTCAAGCTGACTCTTACAGAATGCTCACAGTCTTGTACAAGGAATAACCTTAAGTCAAAACCAAGTTTTACAGCACCCAAAACTTGTACTTGAGAATTCAAAAAGAAAAATTTTGCAAAATCATCCAGCACATAGAGCTCATTTAGCAGATTATGAATGAGTAAGTGAATGAAGAAATGAAAAAGTCATATCTTATATGTTTGCTATGTGACAAGCACTAGAAATACAATTAGAAAAATCAAATTAAGCATCTTACCTCTCCAATAAATTTATATGACACTTTAAAGTTTAATTTAGATTAGCCTCACAACAACCCAGTGAGATTTTTACAGATGAGAAATCTGAGACTGAGAGATTAAGTGATCTAATGCTTCTCCTTCATTTTTGAAGATGATCACAACATCAGAGAGGTGATAACATGACAAGCATATGAATTGAATTTGAGTCAGGGTGGGAGGGGGGCTATGCTAAGTCCCCAGACTCACTTTCTCCTTCAGAGACATCTGGGTCCAGAGACCAAATATAAACAGGATGACTGGATATGGTTTGGATGTGAGGCATTCAAGGTTACATGTCTTGCTCAAGATCACACAGTTAGTAAGTGTAGTGTTTGAGGTCACATTTGAACTCAGGTTCCCCTGACTCCAAGGTCAGTGCTCTATCCGCCAAGCCACCTAGTTACCCAAGGTCACACAGCTGAGTATCTGCAGTAGCATCTGAATTCAGCTCTTCCAGATTCCAAGATTAATACTCAATCCACTGCTTCAACTAGCATGGAAATTTCTATCCAAGAATACACAAACAAAAAACAACTTTGCATAAAATATGCTGCTGGTTTCCAATTTGAAAAATTATAGAATTCTAGTTATTTTTTGGAAATAAATACCTTAAGCTTCAGTTGGTATGTTTGACACTGGGCTATTTTTGTCTGTGAATTTGGACATGGCCAGAGCCCATAGCTTGCTTGCATGTATATATATATATATATATATATATATACATATATATGTATATATATATATGTATATATATACATATATATATGCATGAAAGTTTATTATTTCTCCTCTAATATTTCCTAAATAGAATTAATGTGTATTAGTGAATTTTCATGTAAATGCAATCATTCCTTTCCACACTTATAGTCTATATAGATTATTGTGCTTTCTCTTAATCACAGGCTAGCAGAAATCCTATGGTGAACTGACTAGTTGCAGCTGCCACTGAGGGTCATTTGCAAGCGGCATACACTCCTACCACAGGAAAACCAGAGGGGATTGAGATCAAGTAAATGTCTCTTTATTGTTCTAACTTCCAAGGGCAAGGAGGTGAAGAAAGGTAGGAGTTTGCCTTGCTTTTCCATTCTTCTTTGTTTTCTGTTTTGGGAACCCAATGTGACACAACTGCTCCACTTATTAAATCAGAATAATTGCTTATCTTCCATGTGAAAGATAAATTGGCATACAACTTTCTTAGCAAATAGAAAATAATTCTCTGACTCAAATTCACACTATTAAAAGCGGGCAATGGAGACATATTTTCAACTTGTGTAGAAATTTAATTTCCAAATATGTTTATCTAAAAAAAATTAATCATCTAAATTATCTCAAGTTGAAATAATGGTTTAAGTTAGGATGTGTTTGCTTTTGTTTTTTACAATGTAGAATCCCTATTTTTCCTTCTTAATTTATCACATCATTATTTACAGTATTATTTTATACTATCCTTGATGGTATAAAAGAGAAACATGACAAACCAGGGTCATGAAAATTCAAAAAGAGAACAGATAAAAGGCAAGAGGGACCAACTGTGTCCCATTTCTATAGATGTTAAGGACGAAGATTGAGAAATTCTTTTTGTAGTATTAGCAATCCCAAAGATACCAATTTCACCTGACTAGCAGGGAACTGATAACCTGTGATGGGATAAAAAATATCTTGATATAATTATACACAATAGAGAAGGAGCCAGTGGATAAGGCAAGGATTGAAATAAGAGAAAGGTGAAGATGAAAGATCAAGTTCACTGTGGCAAAAAGAGAGATGTGATCAAAAACAGAAAGATGAGTTGGTGGTGATAAAAAGGGATATTTCCTTGGCCAATTTGCCAAAAAAAGGAAAATGATCACTGGTGGAGGGAATGTGGGAAAACTAGGGCATTAATGCATCGTTGGTGGAGTAGTGAACTGATCCAACCTTCCTGGAGAGCAGTTTGAAACTATGCCCAAACAATGATTACTACTAGGTCTCTATCTCAATGAGATCACCAAAAAAGGGTAAAATCCCACATGTACAAAAATATTCACAGCAGCTCTTTTCATAGTAACTAAGAATTCGAAATTGATGCCCATTGATTGGGGAATGGCTGAAACTGTGTAGACAGATGTGATGTAACTATTGTTCTATAAGAAGCCAGGAGGGATGGGAATTCAGAATACCATGGAAAAAATTGCACCAATCGATACTGAGTGAACTGAACAGAACCAGAACATTATGCATACTAATAGCAACACAGGGCAATGATCAACTATAACAGACTTAATCATTTCTACAGTACAATAATCAAATACAATACTAAAAGTCTTCTGATGGAGAACACCATCCATATCCAGAGAAGGAACTGGGGAGTTTAAATGCTGAGCAACATTTATTATCTTCAATTTTTTTAAATGTCTTACGAATTGTCACTTGTTCTATTTTTTCTTCCATTTGAATGTGATTTTTTTCTTTTACAACATGATTAATATGTATGTATGTTTGGCATTGCTTTCTGTTGGGGGGGAGGAGAATGTAAAAAAATGATGGTTGAAAACTACCATTACATGTAGTTGGAAAAATAAAGAAAGAAATTAAAGCAAATAAAAAAAGAAGAAGGTACATCTCATCCTTGGAAACTAAAGATAGGAAAGGGAAGTGATTGTGGAATAATTCCAAGTTTGCAATTGTGGAAAAGAGGAATTCAAAATTTTCTCTTTGAAATATTAATGTGAAATTTTCTTTAGAAAGAAAGGAAATGATAGTATAAGTAATTTCAACAAATGGAATAATTCCTTAGGTGGGGATGGTATCAAAATTCAACCTGGAAAAAAAGAAAAGGTTGACATGCAACAGTGAGAACCCAGTTGAACTTAAATAAGAAATTTGTTGTGAACTCACACAATGCTCCCTCCCATTTAAAACACCTTGATAAAATTTTCTATGCATGATTACAATTCTGGCATTCTTACCTAATCCAAACTATAACAAGAACATCTGGTCTCCAAAGAGCAACCGATTACTTGTCTCATCATTTCTAGAGGTAACCCTTAGAGTTTCTCTAAGTATCATTGTTCATGAGTTTCTATTTGTTTTCGGTAGTAAACATACGGTGTCCAATGGAGATTACATGTGACAAAATTCCATATTTCTCAATTAGATAGAAGTCATTTTCTCTCTTCCCAAACATTATGGAATTCCTATGAATGCTGCAGCTCTCTACTGAGCTACCAGGAGGGGCCTTGGTGTCACAGTGGATGCAGTCACAAGAGGAATTTGAATCTGGCCTGAGACTACTAATACTTAATAACTGTGTGACCTTGGGCAAATCACTTCATCTTGATCATCTCACATGCAGGGACATCTCCAGTCATCCTGATTCACATCTGGCCACTGGACTCAGATGACATCTGAAAGTGAGGTTGGTGACTTAGGACAGCCCCCCTCGCCCCAATCCAATTTATGTGCCTGTCATGGTATCACCTCCCTGATCTTGTGGTCTTCTTCAAGAATTAAAAAACAAAAAAGCATCGTTCTAAACCTGCCCCAAGATGACACACTCTCTGAAGTTGCCTTCTTTTGGCATACCTAGCTATTACTTGAGCTCTCAGTACTTATCTGGAACCACTATCTTCTACAAGGCTTGTCTCTCTGTTGACAGAATCAGTGGGGATGGGGTGTGGGAACTTGCCTGACCTCTTGAGGTACAGGGACAAGGATACTACTTCTCAACTAGCCTCCAAATCTTGCTCCCCAAATCAGCTGCTGGACTCTTCCTTTAAAATACTTAGGCTAAGAAATGCATTCATTCTCTCAACCAATCAAATGTATCCCACTATCTGGCTTCCTTTAGGGTTTCACTCCTTCCAAATTGATTAAGTAGGTTGATAGTTTTCAGTTTGAGTCTGGATTGATTATTTCAATAGAGGCATCTTTGAATTTTCCAGAGACTTGATTTCTATGTTTCATTGATTCTAAAACCTGATGAAGATAGTAGGTCATAGGATAAATATCCTATGACCTACTATCTTCATCAGGTGGAGGGAGGGGTGGGGTATAAACATCCTTTTTAAATTTGTACTTATTTCTCTATGTTACATGTTACATGATGTAACACCTTCCCCCAACTGCTAAAAGATAGAAATATACCTTGGAAAAGTCCTTGAAGACAGGGATTATCCTCTGTCTCTGTTTCTCTCTCTCTGTCTCTCTGTCTCTCTCTCACACATGTGCACGCACACACACACACACACACACACACACACACACACACACACACACCAGACATGTACACAATCAAAAAATCTGTTAAATTTCAATTTATCAATTGGAAAGCATTGTGCTAAGTTTTAGGGTTAAATATAAAGAAAAACAAAGAGAAAAAAAAAGAAAAAAGAAAATCTCTGTCCTAAAGGTGATTGAATTTTATTGTGGAGATTCTGGCTGGAAGAGGGGACAATTATAACATGTATGGAAAAAGGAATTATAATCTCTAAACAAAGTAATTCCATAGAATTTGAGAGAAAACAAACTGGAAAATAAGGGCAGGGATCTAACATCTACATAGCATAGTGCCTGGTCCTTATTATCAAGGTATTGATCTGGTGTCAGGAACAGCAGAGTTGAAATCCATTCTCAGTCAGACACTAACTGCATAACCTTGGGTAAGTCATTTTGCCTCTGTGTACTGGTTTCCTCAACTATAAAAGAGGATAAACACAGCAGTTACATGACAGGTTATTGTAAGGAACAAACGAGGTATTTGTATACAGCTCAGAAATGCTTATTTTCTTCTCTCCCTATTAAATCTTTGTAAATTTAACTACTAGATTAGGGAATCCTTGAGGCAAAGGTGAGAAGAGAATGAATTCTAGATACAGGGTTTGATCTAAAAGCAGGGGCAACATGAATTCTCCTATATGAATAACAGAATAGCAAGGGAAGCAATAGAAAATGAGATTGGAAATCTCATGGAATGGAAGTCATCTTATACAGAGTTTAAATGTCAAGCTGATTCTTTTCTTTTAATTTAATCTTAGAAGCCATAAAAAGCCATTGAAGCAATGAATATAGAGTAACAAGGAAAATATCTGTATTTTAGGAATATCAATTGGGGAGCTGTATGAATGATGGACAGACAGGAGAAGGAAGAGACTGGTAGAAGAGAGACTAAATAGGATGTCATCACAATTTTCCTGGCAAAAAGTAATCAGGACTTGCCCCAGGTCAGAGATATAAGTAGAAATTATGGAGATAAATGTGAGAGATCTTATGGAAAATGCATCAGCAACAGTTTTCAACTGATTGGATGCAGGAGAGCTTACACCTATAGATCTGTAGTCAAAACTATATCCAGATATGCATACTTGAATAGAATTTGGATTCAATTTTCTTTTGAAAGGAAATTGAAAGTAGCATTAGATTAAATGTCTGATTACAAAAGTTCCCAATTGTTTTCCATTCATATTCAACTCTATTTCCCACTAAAATGCAACTTCAGGGTGTTGGTATTTTCTGAGTCTGTGTGTGTGTATGTGTGTGTGTGTTTGTGTGTGTTTTAGTTTGAGTTCAGATGTGTTAATGCTGATACATCATGTAAGCTCATCCCAGAAAGGTGAAAGGGAATATGAACATGTGTTGATAAGAACAGCGGCATTATGGGAGTTCCAACTATCACCAGCTCCCAGAACTGTTTGTCTTCATTTTGTGAAACTTCCTC
Source organism: Macrotis lagotis (assembly GCF_037893015.1). Lineage (NCBI taxonomy): Eukaryota > Metazoa > Chordata > Mammalia > Peramelemorphia > Peramelidae > Macrotis > Macrotis lagotis. Next base: position 21,527,092 of record NC_133663.1, on the reverse strand, counting down.
TTACATCTAATTTAACGCATTTAGGAGCAAATTATCCAGGAAGTCGATAAAGATTCATTACCAACATAGAGGAAAGTCTCAAAGAGTGGTTAGCTGCAGCTGTGTAGATGTGGTACCCATTTACTCCAGAAACACACCATAATAGATTTTCAGCAATTCCAGTAATGTGACATTATCTGTGGTGATTGTGGATATTATAACAAGGCTATATAGGAATGCTATAAATAAGTACACATCAGAGTAAAAGAGGTTGGTTGCTTCAGCTAGTTGGAGGAATGGCAGAATAAATCTAGAAATACAAGTTTGAGTAGGAACAAAAAAGGAGTTTGGAATCATCTGCTTCCAGAGAGCAGCCAGTGTGTGGGATCGGCAGGCCCTGCTGCCACAACTTCTAAACTGAATACACTACTGTCACCCCCGCACATAGCATATATGGAAGCAAACAGCTGTTGGTGAAGATAGAATTGCTGCCTGTGCCAGTTTCAATTCAGAATTAGCTACTGGTGTTGGGCAGGGTGGTGACTGTGGAAAAGAGTTTACTCATGAGAGTGGGAAGTTTGTCATCCTGGGAAAAAAATGGGTAAAAAAAAATGAGTGAGACTAAAACATACCTAACATTTACATTTTCACCCAGGTTACGTGAGGGCATTTCCAAACCATTTGTCTACTATTAATATAATTAACCAGAAGGCAATTTTTGAGTGAGCTTCCCTGCTTAGTTTAGAACTTAAAATGTCATTTCCTAAAATGTTCTAAGATAGTAGGAAGTATATAAGGGAAATATATAATCTCTTTTTTGTGATTTTGTGAGCAGAATTTTGATGTTCACAGACTGAATGGGAAGGATTCATAGAGGTTGTCCATTCCAATTTTTGGTTCCATGGGTGAGGAAATGGTGCTATAGGTTAAAAATTAAATGACTTTTATAAGGCACTGATGGTAGCCAATAGCAGAGGTAGACTCTGAACCAGCATTTCTGACTCCAAATATATTCAACAATGCTTTTGTTCAGTCATTTAAACAATTTACTGTGCACCAACTTTGTACAAGGATGTGGAGCATGAAACTTGGTGGATCTATGGATCCTCAAAATAAACAGTAGTCATTCTCTGTTCCAGATAGAATGTCAGAATTTGAAGGAACCTTGGGGGTCACCTAGTCTAGTCCTTGCTTTCCTCAGATAAGCACAGAGACCCATATGCCTTAAATGACTTATACAAAGTCACATGATTAGTGGGTTACTAAGCCTGGTCTTGAAATTCTCTTCGTTCTTCCTATCAAGTTATAGACTTTTGTGAACTCTATTGTTTTGCCTGACAAAATGTATTCTGATGATTTCCAACATCTCACTTAAAAATAAACATTCATGATGAAAACCCACTTGTAAATTGGAGACTTCTGAATCCCAGAATTTGTCAAGTGTTTCACTACATTCTAAGGAAGATATGATGGTTCCAAATGGCTATAACTCCATTTAAGTTTCTTTTTTTAACAGTACCATTTTCTGGAAGCCATATGGGGAAGTATGTGTTTGAAAAGATGATGGAGAGAGAAAAGAGGAAAGCAAAAAAGATGAGAATGTCCATACTGGAAAGCACATCTAAAGCCTCTCTATTCTTAACTCTCCTTGATTCTGCGTAACCTGAAGCAAGTCAATTAACCTCTGCATGCCTGTGAAATGAGGATAACCCTACTTGTCAAACAACTCCAGTAGCATTGTAAGGAAAGACAAGATAATGCTTATAATGCATTTTCAGGAGCTTCAAAGAAAAAGCAGGATGAGAGTATAAGGTATTCTTGCAAGTATAACACAATTTAATTCATTCTCAAGCAATTGTAGGCTAACTAGAAAAAAAGTCATTTCTTATTATCATCCTGTGAATATTTGACTCCTCAGTGAATAGGACCCTGATACACACCCAGACTTCATAAACCCACCTCAAACTATATTCTATTCCATGAAAGGAGCAGCATGCCACCATTTGAACAAATCATATCTATTGACTATTATTAGTAGTTAGTACAAGACTTTCTTTAGCAAACCTATTGCTCTGGAAAATTAATGGCAGAATCAATTTAGCCTTGATGCTAATTCTAAATCTAAGCACAGTACAGTGAAAAGTGCAACAGATGTAAAGTCAAAGGTTCTGGGTTCAAATTCTGACTCTGGTACCTACTACCAAGTCATCTACCCTTTCTCAGCTTCCTTCTGAGCAAAATGAAGGATGGAGTCTAGAGAATCTACCAAGAATATGAGACTAAGATCTCTCCCAACTAGAAATCTGTGATTCTATGACCTCTTATATTTATAATTTGGCATTAAGAAAAAAAAACTTTTAACACTCAAGAACAGCTCGTATAAAATATGGGTTAAACATTTCAATACAGCATTTGGAAACTGTCAAAAATAATCAGATCACATTAAAGTTATACAAGCCAAATTGTTTTGCTTTACTCATTTGAACATAGGAAAATAGCTTTCTCTAGCACTGTGACAATTCCTCAATGGACAGATTTACATTTGTATAGGTCTTGGCATGGGTAGGCTGTGTAATAATGAGAAGAAGTCAAATAAAAAAAGGTTGTAACATAGTAATAGTGGTTAGATTCTTAAAACTACTATCCCTATGTTTAACATTCAAAAACTTCTTGCCTCACAATCATCCTTGTGATTTCCTAAATAATGCTTCTTATATTGATTCTAATTCTCAATATGGCTCCAAAGTAGAGTTGATCTGGGTCTTCACACTTGTGCTAGTGTTTTGCATAGTCATCTGAGAAGAAGTTTTATAAATTAAGGAATGAAGGAACAGCTGCTTAGATATCTGAAAAATTTTCTGTGACTTTTGATGAAAGCATAGAAAAATTCCAAAGAGGTCTTTTCTCAAATTAAGAAAGGAAGAATCCTAAATAGAACAGGAAGTGGGAATCTCTCCACCAGTGATAGTGTCCCTACTCCTCAAACTACCTTTATTTAACACTTTGTATTATTTATATTGATTTGCATTATATTTATTTTGCATATACATTTATCTACTTGTTTCTTACATTAAATATAAATTCTTTCAGAGTAGATATTTTATTCTTTGTAATTGTAACTCCCAGAGCCTAATATAGTCTCAGGTATATCATAGGTGCTTAATAAATATTTGTTTATTAATTGGTGAAATGAGGGCAAAAATAAATATAGGGAACTACGTAATTATGAAGAGTAAAATGCATGGGTACAAAGCATCAACAATTCATATTTCTTTATAAAATATAATACATATTTCCAAATTTGTGAAAATTCTGAGAGGTATGCATTATTTGTTGAGTCATTCAATTAACATCTATAAATGGAAACAAGTAAGCTCTTGTTCTGGGCATACAAAGAATGCTAACAAACAATTGGGGTCTGCAAGGAGATCACCATCTAATGGAGGAGACAAAATACAAGCAACTATTTACAAACAAGAAAGACACAAAGTCAATTGGTGGTAGTTCCAATGGGGATTGAGAAAGACTTCCTGCAGAAGATCATTTTCAATGGAGAGTTGAAAAAAATCAGAAGAAAAAAGAAATCGTGAGAGCATTTTATCAATGATAGAAGATCAGTGAAAATGGAAGAATTTAAGAGATGATAAGTCTTTTGTGAGGAACCACAGGATCACTTTGCCAGTGGAAAATGGACAAGAGTATGGAGAGAGGTTTAGGCAGAGAGAGTGACCCGGCAAAGAATCATAAAAGAGGAGATAGAAATGTAATTAATACATAATTCTTACCTTTGAAATTTCTATTTCTAACAGTTGTATGCATATTCTTGAGAATTCAATAAATAAGATTATATTGGTACATCAAGGAATGGTGATTTTTTTTCAAGAATTGGGAGAAAGATGGAATCTCTGATCCAACAAAGATCACAGTGTAGAGAACTGGCTGGGAAGTCAATGAATTTTCTTTGGCTCACAGATGGTGTTGGAAGTAAGATCTAAACCCAGACCTTTCTGATTCCAAGTGAATCCTTTATAAGACTATACTGACTCTCAATAATATAATGACTATATAAAAGTAATATTTTCTGAATACTTCAAGGATCACCAGTATGGATAGTGAAGCATGATCAAAATTATGTTGGATTTGGAATGAAAGTATCTGAGTTCAAATCTTGGATCTTCCATCTATTACCTGTTTGACTTTGGATCAGTCATTCTCAGAGCCCTAATTTCATCATCTATAAATGAATAGATCTGTCTAGATGACCTAGGAATTCACTTCAGTTTTTAGTCTATGATTCAGATAGTTCCTATGATACTACCTTCATAAACATAAATTTTTTACTTTTCATAACTTAGAAGATGATGTTTGAGAGTTGCTATGGCAGAAAAAAAAATTATTTTCACACTGCAATTTATAAAAAAACTTCTCCATTTTTTCCTAGGGAGATCCTTAAGTAGAAACACAATTCAACTCTCAACCTATATTCAGAGCCTTCCTACCTTTTTAAGTTCTGACAGAGCTTCCACTGATGCAGAGAACCATGGGCACAGAGAATACTAAAATCAATTGGAAACAATTTTTTTTTCTTTACTCTTCTTCTATCACTCTGTTAAAATACTCTGTCTTGACCTCCAGTCTAACCTTGACCATGTTCTCATTAGTAAGACAAGCTAGGTCACACAGGTGCTGAAACAACATTCAAGACCATCCAGACCAAAATTCATAGACCCTCAACCCCTCCCCAAAAGGTAAACACTCCAATGGGAGACTTAGGCAACTCCCAAGTCACCACCTCTTCCCATACCCTAAGGGGGAGGGATTTAAGATTTCCACCAAGGCTGGAGCTCTAGCTCTGCTTCTTGTTTCTGCAGAACCTAGCAGCTGACCTGCCAAGATTAATTAGCAATCTATGTGGCTTTTCTTTAATCTCTTCTTAACTTCTCTATCACTTTTTTTTTTGTGTTGTAACTTCTTTTTTTTTTAAATAAATGTCTATTTTCCTTTTTATACCTGCATTCCTGGATCAAGCAGTGATTCCTCACAGTGGATTACCCAACTCATTCCCCTAGTATATATTTTTTAAATCCAAAATCATTTCCACAAAGCAAGAGCCATCATAAAGGACTTTAATAGAGAATATGACACAAAAACCATACATTAGCCATACTGCAAAGGAAAATCAAATCTAGAAAATGACCTCAGAATTCAGAAGATCTCGGTTCAAGTTTTATCGTGAATATCCTGGGTAGGTGACCCTGGGAAAATTCCTCCCCTCAATCACCAACTAGCTCATATTACTGCAAAAAAAAGAATAAAACCAAAAAAAAAGTTCATAAAACCGTTTCTCAAAATGCCTATTTTATTATTTTTGGCTCTTCCATCTCTGAATTCTCTTATGAAATTAAGTTTCAATTATTCTGTATACATCCTGAATAAACCTAGCTATCTGCACATTTTCTCACTGTGTGAAATGTAAGCTCCTGGAGGCAACAGACAAAGCTTTTTGCCTCTCTTTGTATTTCCAATGCTAAGCATTTAGGATGACCCTAAGATATAATACTGTGAGCAACTGGTTGGTAGTTGTATAAAGTGGTACAGGCGACTCATGTCCAAATGGAGTCTAAATTAGATGGTCTTCCATTTCTCATATTCTCTAATAATGCGAGGGTAATATTTAAAAGTAGTCCATCCAGATGTCATTTCAGAGACCGTATTAGAACTGTAGTAGCAGGCATAGAAAGAAAGTAGATCTGAAAGATATTATCTCTAATAACTTATCAGAAGCTGGCAAGACAGACAAAAATCATTTATTGGGTTCTTAATATTTACCAGGATCTATGTAAATCTCTAGAGATAGAGATATTTTTAAAAGTCCTTGATTTTTAAGATCCTCCCAGTCAATTAAGAGAGACAACATATAAAGGAATAGGTACATACAAGCTGGATAGCGAGATGAAAGATAATTTCAGAGGGGACTCAAAAGAAAGATGAGGCATAGAAAATAACAAGGATTTTGACAAATATCAAGTGATGAATGGTAATATTTATTTGTTTTGTTTTAACAAGGTAAGCTGACTTTGGAGGAAAGATAATCAGTTCTAAGTGAAATAAGTTGCATGTGAGGTATCTTTGGGACAACTAAATGAGCAATCATTGAGGAAGAAGTAGAAACTCATATTTAAAGTTTTTTTTTAATTTTTGACTGATATTTTATTTTTCCAGTTATATGTTGTGGAAGTTTCTCATCATTATATGTATAAGTTACACATGTTTATACCACCCTCCCTTTCCATTCCCTCTTTCCTTAGTGGTAAACAGTCTAGTTAAAGGTGAATATGTTCAGGGCAGCTAGGTGGAGTAGTGGATAAAGCACTGGCCCTGGAGTCAGGAGTACCTGGGTTCAAAGTCAATCTCAGAGACTTAATAATGACCTAGCTGTGTGGCCTTGGGCAAGCCACTTAACCCTGTTTGCTTTGCAAAAAAAAAAAAAAAAACTAAAAAAAGTTGAATATGTTCATTTGTGTTTAATATATTTACATATTAGTCATTTTGTAAATTAGGATTTTGGGTAGAAAAAGAAAACCATGAGATAAGAAGGAAAAATAGAAGAGAAATTTTTCAAAAGTGAACATAGTATATTTGAAGTTCAAGAGAAAAATTAGAGCTAGAGATAAAAATGTAATTTAACTTCTTAAAACTAGTTGAAATCATAGGACTAGAGAAAGAAGACAGTTTAGATGACTTGAGAAGATAAGTTGGGAGAACATGAAGAAGGTCCAGTGAAAGAGAAAGAGGAGTCTTCATTAAGAGCATTAGGAGGATTAAGTTAGAATGGAATATCAGCAGAATATAGACTCTCTGAGGTAGGGATTGTTTTCTTTTTCTCTTTGTAGCCTTACATTTAGCACAGTACCTGAGGTTAAAGGAGAAGAAAGCATCAAAGTATAAAAAAGAAAAAGAAAACTATTGCACCAGCACCACATACACTCACGTACTAATAGGAAGATATTGTGCAAGCAACTACGCTATTATAAGCAGATCAAAAAGAATAAGTGGGAGGTAATCCCATAATGAAGATATGACAGTAAACACTGGGGAGAAGTTAGGAAAGTATCTGGCCTGACATGTGTAATGGCCTTTAATGAGTGACTACTGACTGATTAACACAAAGAGAGGCATGGGCCACAGTGTCAAATGCTGCAGAACTGGCAGAAATATAGGAGAGTTGAAATTAGACAAGGGGGACTGACCACAAAGACTTCATGGGTGGCCTTGGAAATTGTCCTTCCTATAGAGGTGAACTAGAATCAAAGCTCTGGGGCAAGAGAGTGGAGGGGGAGGGAGTGGGAAGCAAGTGCAGGCATTGAGTGGAAATACACTTTTCTAAGAATTTCGGCAAGGAAAGAAAATCAAGAGAAAGAGAGAGGTGAAATGATTGCTCAGCCAGGACCTAATTATACAATCTAGTGATCAGCTTGTGATAAAAATTCCATTTACATTAAATAGAGGTATAGTTAGTTGCTGTTCACATGGTGACCCAGAGTAAGATTTTACTGATGCTAAGACAATAAATGACTTACCTCAAGATCCATTGACCTCAAAAGTACCCTCTATGGATGAGCAAATGTTCTGAATCCTTAGGGCTGCATTTGCTGTCATCATAGAGCTGATTTTCAAGAAAAGGGGGGAGGGGAGGGATACATTCAAGGCAAGAAAGTAAAAGAATTTCTCTCCTTGCCCTGCTTCATATGACCTTAGTTAGGAACACTTAATGACTCACATTTATTTAGCACTTTTAAATGTTGAACAGCATTTTATATCCATGACCTCATGTAAGCTACACAACAACCCTCTGAGGTATACTTCATGAGCTTCCCATGAATGCCTGTACCAAGCTAAATAGCAGGCAAGCTGAGTAGTTAAGAACTAATTAAATTTCAAAAAGAATCCAAACAATGAAGAATACCATGTCTTTCATTGATTAGAAAGTTTGTAATCTTGGTCATCTGGCTGTTTCTACATGTTATAGTGAAAGCCAAGGGTGGGAAGTCCAAGTGCGGACTAAAAGTGATTCTGGGGCCTCAGATATCATGTTAGAATAGATATTTAACTTTTTCTGGCATTTCAGTCCTCACAGTTACTAATCATAGGACAGTGATCATTGTTTCATAGGACATAAGGGCAAGTTACCTAAGGAATGATCTAGTAACCCCAACTTAAAGTTGAGAAAATGAGAAGTGAAAGGGACCAGACTAAACTCATACATAAGGTAAGTATAGGTCTAGGATTTGAACCCAAGGTCTTGAACTCCAAATCAACAGTCTTCCACCAAAATAAATTGTACTTTACAAGAGTCAACCTTTTGGGAGTTTTTTCTTCACCCAGATGTCCTAAACCTGAGTTTGATACTTACTAGTAGGAACAAAATTGAATAATTGATAGTAGGTCATGCTTCTGTGTAATGTAGAATTTATTCTTAACTTGGGAAAAACATAGATAAATTGAAGAGTGTCTAGAGGAGGGCGGTTAGGGTTGTAGAAGGCCATTAATACAAGTCATTTGAGGATCAAGTGAAGGAACTGGGGAGTTTTCATCTGAATAAGAGAAAAAGGCAAGGCAAACAGTTAGTTGTGTTCAAGCATGAGGATTGTCCTGTGAAAGAGGAATTAGGTAAAACTAGGAGAAATAAACATAAGGTTTGGCCCTAACAGAAGGAAATATTGTCTGACAAATCAGCTAGCCAAAAGTACAATGGCCTATTTCTGGAGTTGGTGAGTTCCCCTCATTAGAGATCTCCATAAAAAAAAAAAAAGTTGAATGATCGCTTACTTGGAATATTATAATAGAGAGTTTTCTTTTTTTCTTGGAGGGGGAGTAGTGGTGTAATTATATGGCTGCCAATGTCACTTCCAGATCTAAGATTCTATGATTCCACGATGCAAGTGACTCCATGGGAGAAATACAAAATAAGACCATTCTTTAGCCCAAACGGAAATAGTAACTATCCACCCTAAAGTGAAGAGTTTTAGACAATAACATAAATGATGCTATTAATTACAGGATACAGTCAAGAAAAAAAATTCAAAAGAAAAGAACTTGAAGGTGAGCAGCATGAAGACCTCCTGTTTTGATTTCCCCTGGTGTTTTTTTTTTCAGATAAATATCTGGCCTTTCCATAGCCCTGTATCTAACAAAGCTATTATCTTGTGGGAGGCTGCTCTTTCTCCAATACTATTGAACTCATTCCAAAAATCAAAACAAAGGGTTGGATATCATTTGCATTAAGGAATAAGTCAAAGAAAAGTATGTACAATAAATCCAAGAGAATGTCACTAAGCTGTTTTTAAAGATGGAAAGACAATGGAATAACTCTCTGCTAGTGATTACTATTTCATATCCACACTATTTTTTTCTTATTCTTGTCTTCTACAAAAATGATTGTTTCAGAATCCAATTTAGTTTTCTTTGATTTCTGTTTCAAATTCAGGATTATAAGTAAAAAAGATTAAAAATGAGAACTGAATATATACATATGTGGATGAATATATATATATTATATATATATATATATATATATATATATATATATACACACACATTACTTTTCCTCTCAATGATAATCTTAGATATCTTATGTAAGGAGGGAAGAAAAAAAGAAAAAATGAAAATAGTTATGTCCTTGCTAAAATAAAATAAAATAAAAATAGGACTTCCAATAACTTCCATCTTGTAAATGACCATTTACCTTATTTATGCTGTTAATAATAGGCATTACTGATTTCAATTAAACAAATATTTTCTTAAACACCTACTATATAGCAACCACTGTGAATAAAAAAAATGAAAAAGTCCCTGTCCTCAGCTGTTTCCCACTGAAAGGACACAACTTATATTTAGGAAATGAAAAATAGATACAAAAATGACACAAAGTCATTCCAACAAGTAAAGCTAATTAACAACTAAGACAATTAGGGAAAGAAATCTTTCTTTACAAGTTGCCTTGGGATCTGTGTCTTGAAGGATGTTAGAGATTCCAAGAAACTGTAAGAAATAGGGAGTATATTCTAGATATAAAGAAACACCATTGCAAAGAAACAGAAGTGGATGATAACATGTAATGTATAGGGAACATCTGGTTAATTTCATTAGTTTTAATAATTTTGAACCTAATGAAGGAATGAGTCTAATTTTTTAAAAGATTAATAGTTCTTTGAGATCAGGTTTGAAAAAATGTTCTTCAAAATTCATTTCCCTCATTGGAACCGTACATTAGTTATATTAGGATGAGGCCGCTTCTTTATCAATGTTTATTAAGTAAACCTTCTTTTGGGTAAAGTATTACAACTCAAACTTCTCATACTTTTGACTCTGTTTTTTTATCTGAAAAAATTATTTAACAAAGTGATTCAATAATAACATAAGTGAATATCTGTCCATAAGAATGAATAATCTTATTTGCATCAATCACTGGTTTGAAGAAAGTCTGAGCCTTTCTAATCACCCAGTCACAGGAGCAATGTTCCAGGTTAGAAAATAAATGACTCGTCTTTGCTTCAGCATCTATCTTGTGGATAGAGACCATTATCCTGTATTAACATTTTATTTCATTGACAATAGGCCAGATACATCAAATGAGTAATAGGAGAATTTAAGGTATAGATACTAATACAAACTGAACCATGCCTTGGCACTACTAACAAGGGGCACAGATAATTTGGTTTATGACTTGAATTGTATAATATGCCACACAAGCAATTCACCTTTCAATTCCATTGCATTGCAAAGTCATTTATTAAGTATCCACTACTATATATGGAAGACCCTATGCTTGGTCTTTTAAAATGGCAGTTGAAAAGCATAGCACTAAAATTTGAATATGCAATTCTGAACAAGGAAGGTTGTCTGTCCTTTCATTGGAGATATGGGAGACAATGGGCACAAAACACTATACACTCTGATAGTGTCAGCTGGCTTTGCCTGTTTTAAGGAAAAACTCTATAATGGGGGGGTAGAATGCATCCACAAATGACAGTGATCAAAAATAAAACAAAAGGTATAAATAAAATTTTAAAAAATTAAATATGTCAAATATATATTTTATAAATATATATTCATATATTATGATCATAGTTATAAACATTATACTCTCTATATTTATATATTATATATGTATATTTATGTGTATACACATAATATATAAAAATCCCATGTTGCAATTACAGTCACAGGTCTTGATTACCAATAGCTAGAGAAATAGAATTTGGGTGTGGATGAAGAAGGGATGAAATCAGTAAATGACCTTACCCAACAATGCCTGGAGCTTTCACTCTACAGTCCTTGAATTGAGTGATGCCTAGCCAGCTAATTGTACTGGAACAGTTTTTTCATCTTTCAGGTTCAGCCTGGACAAGGAACTCTAAAAGGGAAGCGGAAAAGACTTTAGTGGACAATTGTTAGCAGATTCAAAGCTTAGTAACCTTACCAGATTCCATTTCACATTATCAGAAAAGACTCTTCCTATGCAGTTCTTTTCATTTACTCATTTAATTCTTCATTTTCATGCTTAAGAATTTATTTATTAAAATAAAACAAAGGACTACTTGATGTTCACTTCTAATTCTCCTTAATATGAAGTAGAAAGATAATATTTTTAAAGCTTAATTGATTTTATTCTCTTCACTGAAAAGGAGATTCACATACAGTTATCCCTTTCACATCAAGGGGGTTAGGAACATGGCAACAAATAATCTGGAACATCTGCACAAAAATTTTTTACCCTCCTTTTATAGTAGAACTCTGAATTTTTTCCTTCTTTTTCTTTATGGGATGTTTACAATACCTTGTCAAATTTGCCTAAAGTAGTTGGTCATAGGTTATATTATAGATACTTATATTTTATGTATTTCTGTGTTCCTAAACTTTTTCTATATTTTCTGCTGGACTCTGAGTGTTATCTGCAACTAATTCAAAATAGTGCTATTTCATTTCTTGTGCTGATCTACAATATAATGAAACTGCATTGGAGAAAATCATTATATGGAAGGGATAATTATAATATGGAATCATATTTCAGGTCAAGAGATGGCAAAACAAAGTGTCCATACACCCTGCTCCAGGCAAATGGTAACTTGGAATTTATTATATTTTTAAAGCTATAAGAGACCTCAGAATACACTCCATCTAAGCTGTTCAAGTTACAAATACAGGGATTAACAGAAGATAAAAACTCAGACTGGTGATATCATACCTGCTCTTTGTTGGCTATGAGTGGTCGCTCATTTTACATATGAGGAGACTGGAACCCAGAGAGGCTAAGTGATTTACCCTTAGGAACACAGGAAATAAATGGCATAACTAGGTGAATATATTCAGGTCTTCTGGCTTCATTCAATTTCAGTACTATGTGCCACAGGGTCCTGGCTAACCAATCTATTCATAGAGACTCACTTCTCAAACTGAATTATAACTAAGTTTCCAAAAATGAAAATATAATAATGCTTCAAAAATAGAATAATAAATCCAAAGAATAACATTAATGAATAACATTCCAACTCTCAAGCAAGAATTTTAACCCTAACTTTTGCTCATTGGCTTCCACCTTGGCTGAGGTTTAGGGGAGCCAAAGTTTTATCATATTCCTTTTCAGTTCTCCCAAGATTTAAAAGAGCCAATTTTGTGGTTGCTTAGTTTGGACAGATCCATTGTCTTTGGGGAAACAGAAACTGCCCACACATTAGTTTCAGCCTCCTCTGACAGGGTTTGCCATAGGCAGTAGTGCAGAGGTGATTTCTTTAGAGATTTAAAAGATAAGCTAAAGCCATTGAACATAAAAGTATGAGGAAAGAAGAAAGAGAAAAAAGGGACTATTTTTGTCTTGAGAAAGATTCCTGTGAAATTTGGATTAAAATGCACAATGGAAACACTGGATAATCACAGGGAAAGGGCTCTTCTCAGGCAAAGTTTGGGAACTTTGGGGGTCATATTCGTCAGGCCAAGAAAGATCTCTATGCAAGGAGAAATCCTTATGGAAAAACCCTATGGTTTTGGTAGAAATTGCTAAGAGTTAAAATGTCAAACTTAAAAGCACAAGTTTTATGGCAGCTAGGAGGCTAGGTGGATAGAGCATCAGCCCTGGAGTCAGGAGGACCTGAGTTCAAATGGAACCTCAGATACTTAATAATTGTCTAACTGTGTGGCCTTGGGCAAGTCATTTAATCCCATTACCTTAAATAATAAATAAATAAACAAACAAACAAACAAAGAAACAAATAAATAAATAAATAATGCAAGTTTCCATCCTACAGGTAAAAAGGAAGTTCCTTTCATTTTGAGGACCTTTTTTAGACAATCAAAATACCTCACAAACTGAGATAGAGTCCACTGCTTTCCTCTAGGTAGATTCATTTCTAAGGAATGATTTGTCACTTTAAAAAGTCAGAAAATATTTATTTTTAATTTATTTAGTTTTTCAACTACATATATAGTTTTCAATAATAATTTTTGTAAGGTTTTGATTTCCATATTTTTCTCTCTCCCCTCTTTTCTCCTCCCTCAGTAAATATTTCTTAAGCATATACTTTGTGCTTCAGAAAGGCGAAGAAAGGTAAAACCATGCTATCTGTCCCCCAAAGGCTGATGCTCTAATGAAGAAAACTGTATTCAAGCACTTATGTGATGCAAGATATGTACAGTATAAATGGGAGGTGATGCCAGAGAAGGCAATAACAGTGAAGATAGGGGAACATGAAAGGCTTCTTGAAGGAGCTGGGATCTGATGAGTTTTGGAGGAAGCCAAAGAAATTAGAACTTGGATGAGAAGGGAGCTTATGCCAAATAAGCAAGAAACGCAGTGAAAAGGGGCAATGAGTTGGAGAATAATATGACAATAATATCATGGCAGGCACTGTGGATGAATCATAGAGGAAGGAAGCAAAATATAAAAATCCTGTAAAGGGAGAAAGGAATTAGGCTGAAAAGGACTTTAAATTTCAAACAGGATTTTCACTTTGGCAACTGAGTGGAGGATGGTTTGGAGTACACAGAAGAGGAGGAAAGGAGATGAACTAGAGAAAACACATAAGTGAGAGATGATGATAAGGGCAGACATCACAGTGGCAGCAAGTGGAGTGGAAATAACCTTTACAAGAGTAGTTGTGAAGAAAGACAAAATCTAGGTCATGCAGCATTGGGGATGGACAGCTGGCAGAAAGGTCTAAGTTTCAGGCCTGCTCCTAACATATATGGCTCTGACCCTGGGCCATTATTCACTTAATCTCTAGTGATCCTGTCAAACTAAACCCTGGGCGTTTCAGAGAAGATGTCATCTTCTCTAAGTGGAGGAAATTCCCTTCTCTGAGAATTCCCTCTATCAGAGAAACCATAAATCCAGTGCCCCTTTCTTTCCAGAAACCACATCCCAAATGCTTAGAAGAGGCTTCTCTTGGTAGGTATCTGATGCTGCATGTAAGGCAGCTCCTCACCCTCCAGCTGTTTCTAGGGACCTTCAGAACCCTAATACTTTAAAGTAACTGAATCCAAGCCCCTAATTTGACCGCTTTAGAAATATAATCTATTGATATTCTATCTTAGAGGAAATAACAAGGTAAATAAAAGATATATAATAATAATAATAGCAATAATAACAAGCACTCAAAGAAGACACTATTCTTAATGCCCATTTCGCAAAGAAACTGAGAAACTGAGGACTTGCCCAGGGTCACCCAGTTTCTGCCCTGAGGTTTGTTCAGATGTTTCAATTCAGCTTTCTGACACATTTGCTAGGATTCTCACCAAGTTCTCATGATTATTTCAAGGCCAAGATAAATACAAACAAATAAATAGTGATTGAATACTTGAAATAAATATAACATAGCCATTAAGCAGAACATTTGAAGATAAAAAAGCAGAGCAGATTGATGTGTAAAAATGTTTGAGGCTGTAAATAGCCAGCATAATATATATCTATTTTTCCATTTCTACTACCAAATCCATATGCTTCATTACTAATAATTTCCTTTGCTGAATCCAATCATAGATCTGTTCCCTGCCAAATTATCACACTTCAAATGGATGCTCTGGTATATTCACAGAATACTTTCCAAGCCATCATCCATTTCCCATTAGCTACTAAATCAAGGTCTAATGCATAGACATTCATCCTAATCTTGCTTATTTGTTCCATTCCTGTGGACTTTCTATTTCATTATACATTTAGGGATTCATCTCTCAGCAACATTCACATCATGTGCTACCAGAGTGTGTAAAGAGGCAGAAATGTGTCTGAGAAGCATGCAAAGGGAAGAAAAGGTATTTTAATTTGTGTTCCAGTTAGATGTGAGTTACCAAGCAATCTTTTATGCTTTCTCAGACTCCTATTCATCTTCAGTAAATGAACAATGGAAAACAGGAACTAAATTTGTCTTCCAAGGAAACCTTTTTTTTTTTCATTTTGTTGTTGAGTCAGGTAATGAGTTAAGAACTCCACTTTTACACAGTATTATTTTCAATTATTTAGTTCTACATTAAAATATTCACTTCCTGTGATAATTTAGGGCTATTTTAAATAGCTACAACAAAAATTCAAAATAATAGTGGAAGAAAAAAATGAAGAAGGTGAATTATGGAGTAAAGTCACAGTCTCTTGGAAAAAAGAACTAATTTCTATACTGTTCATGAGAATGAGAGATTTATTGTTAGAATTTCTCCAGGTTGGAGGACTATAGAGAAAAGACAACTAACTATCCCAGTAACAAAGGACAATGACAGCTATGATAAATGGGTCAAGAGCAGTAACAAATGGGAGGAAAAACTAAACAAATTCATACTTAGTGCCTTCTGACCAGTGGAAAAAAGATGTGAATTTGATCCAACCATTGCTTGGGTCATTGAAAATAGCCAACAATTTGCTTCAAAATAAAACATTTTTCTACTATGTGCAAGGAAAAGCTATATTTTACAAGTATGATATTTACATTTTCAAGAGAAGATATTACACTATTGAAGCAGAACTGGGGGGTGGGGGCAGATATTAAGATAGAAAGCCAAGGTAGGAGAAAGGCTGCAGGAGATGGCTCTGCCAATCTCCAAGGTGATCAACAAGATTGGGGTGGCACTGAAAATAACTGATAATTGATTAATGAACTAGACAGTGAATTGTTTCAGTTGCTTCTCTTGCTCCTAATCACCTTTAAAGTTTTGTTTAAATATGAGACAATAAGACACTTGTTTATTTAGATGAGAAATGGGACATAATTACTAATTAAAGAAGGATATTTTTAGGCAACAGAAGCTATATAAATACAAGGGGGAAAAAGGATTTAGGATGAGGCTGTGCATTTTAAAAATTGGTATTTTGAGCAACAAATGGCACCTTACACATAGTAGGTACTTATTTATAGTCAGTTGAATGTAACTTCAAATATTTAACTTCTTCCAAATGCTCTCCATGTTACTTCTGCACAGAGTATGAATGTTCCTTAGCCTTCGTTAATCCCTGCTCTACATCTCCAGGAGACTGATATTTCTTAAACACCAGCTTCTGCTTCCTTCCTAATGTCTCATATAACATTGACCTAGACCTCCATACTATGAGACTCTCTTATAGATATAAAATCACTTTATAATGAGGTCTCTTGGGCATTTCAATACATAAATTTCTTTTAGGGTAAAGTTGAAAACAGGCCAATCTCATTACTAGTTTCAACTAGGGAGAGAATCATGTTAGAGAATAAGATTCCCACATCTCTTGAGAATTTACCTTTCCTTTTTAAAATTATAGTCACTTTCTTCGTCTGGACTCTAGTCATCTATCACCTAGGCTGTTTCAATGTCATCTTTAAGCTTTTTCTGTTAGGTTTTCTCCCCTTTAAAAATCTTGACCAATGAAATAAATCATCTGTCAGACTTTTCAGTGTTATTACATCCTTTAATTTCAATATCCTTAATGGGGTCTTCCATATTCCACATTGACTCATTCTCAATTTCCATCCCCTTCCACAAAAACCAGACAGTCTTTTTTTTCTCTCCTATGGATGTCTTCAATTTTGCAATGTCCAATTTATTAACCTCTCCTTTGTTGATCTTCATATTTTTCTATTGTTTCTCTGATGTGTAAGGAGCTAACATAATCAATTTTTCTAGTCATACACCCCTCTCTCATCCAATTCTCCATGTCTGGAAAGCAGAAAATACTCTCAAAGCAGTACTCTAAATTCTGAGACAAGAGGAAATTCAAACTCAAGGAAACAGGACTTGGAAAAGACAATCATAAAAAAAATTCGCTATAGATGGCTGTAAGCATTGTTGATTTGATGCACCAAGATGGGAAGACTGCCTGGTTTAGAAAATGATTAGATAAATTATAACTGTAAATGATTAGCCTTCAGGAGGCACCTTGTAAATCTTAGGTCACAGTCAGGTAATTAATGAGCCTTTAAAAGAGAAAAAGAAAAGGAAGAAGGGGATTCAATTTCAAATTTTTAGCTATATTTGCTCCCTTTGGGATATATGTAATTTTATGGAATACCAGAATTTTAGAATAGGAAGAAATCTAACAGCTCACCTAACCAACCTACAACACACAAGCAGTCCTTACCATGAAAACCTGGCAAATGGTTTGTACCACAACTGCTTGAAATTTTTCAAAGAGAAAAGCACACTAATTCTAGAAACAGCCCATTCCACTTTGGAACCATATTAATTATTAAGAAGTTGTGTTATATTTTTCCCTGCTTTATATCAATCCTAGATTTACTTCTTTGCAATTATTACTCCTTGTTCCAAGTTCCATTCTCTGGGATAGTATAGAAGAAATCTAAGTTTTTTGATCACTTACAGATCCTTCACATAATTGAGGCACATCTCTATCTCTATGCCCATATCTATATAGATAACACATCTATACAAACATGTGACAGAATATATGTGGTATATATTGTACACATGTATTTGTGTATGTGCATATGTGTGTGGTTATGTGTATGTGTCCATGTCTATATATCATAAGAATATAATATATATATGTGTGTAGATATAATTCTCCTCACTTCATCCTCCAGTCAACTTCACTAGACTATAAATCCTGTTTTAAATGATTATCAAATTTAAAGTGATCTTCAAATACATTCCAACTGAAGGCTTTTAACCATCCTATCTCCTCCATGAAAACTCCTGAATTTTCAGTGTCCTTCCTAAAACATAAATGTGTCTAATACTACATTTCTGGAATATTATTACCTCCTTATTTCTGGAAACTTTGCTTAAGATCTCAGTAGTTTTTGCCAATTTATTATTGATAAGAGCACCACTATCTTCTCAGTCACTCAAGCTCACAACCTTGATTTCATCATTGACTCTTCCTTCCATTCCACTCACATATCTAATCTGTTGTTAAGTCTTTTCCTATGTTTTCACATTTCTCATATATGTTCTCTTCTCTCCCCTTTGATGGACAATATCCTCATTACCTCAAGTTGAGAATTTAAGACTCTCCCTACTCTAAGCCAAAGTGATGTTAAAATGTGCAAGCCAAATCAAGAGATTCCCTTGTTCAATAAGCCCAGGGGCTTTCTATTACCTTTTAGGATAAAATATAAATACCTCTGATTATGATCTAAAGTTCCTTACATAACCTCTACCAACGTTTTCAGTCTTCTTACTCTTTACAAATATCTACGTATTCCATATTCCATTACTACTGACCTTCTTCCAATTCTTCATCCAGAAATTCCATCTTCACATTCTGTCTGTGCCTCCCCCACCCCAAGCCTAAAATTGTCTGCCTCATCAATTCTGTATCCTGGCATATGTGCTTTCTTTCCCAAAGATTGTTGACAATCCCATCCCCACTGCTAGCATCTTCTACTAGCATTGTATTTACCTGCCATGTATATTTTTGCAAGTTTTCTCCTCCATTAGAATGCAAACTCCTGGGGCGGCTAGGTGGTGCAGTGGATAAAGCACCTGCCCTGGAATCAGGAGTACCTGGGTTCAAATCTGGTCTCAGACTCTTAATAATTACCTACCTGTGTGACCTTGAGCAAGCCACTTAACCTTGTTTGCCTTACAAAAACCGAAAAAAAAAGAATGCAAGCTCCTCAAGGAAAAGAACCATGCTTTTGGTTGCTGTTGTTAGGTCACTGAATGGACTTCCGTGTACTTTCTGACTTTTCACACTGCTGACTCATATTGAATAGATGTGCCACAAAAATGCCATCATCTTCTTTAAACTGTTCTCTAACCATGTCCTTCTTATCATGTTTTTCAGAAGTCAAACCAGGTTAAAGACATTTATTTCTATTCATTTAAATCTCATGAGATTCAATCAGTGTTCAATTCTATGAAAAATCTTTTTTGATTTGATTAAGTCTTTAATGTCAATTATGTCAATATTATGGTCTTATGTCAATATATGATTTCTTTGGTTCTGATTAACTATTCATAGTTAGTTAACTTGCCTACCGGAATTATGGCATATCAACTTAAGTAAGGGCATCAGCTATAAATGTTTATCCAAATTCATAATAAATGTACTACACAGCACATGATCAAACACATGGGCGTTCCAAAATAGAAATACATATATTTTAACATCATGCTATTAATATTCCTTCAGTCCAGCCATTCAGTTATATGCACAACCTTATAATGGAAATGATCATCTAGACCTGGGAAGTCCAACCCTAATTTTCAAAGTTTTATTGAAACAATTGACAATATATTTTAATTTGCCATTTCAGTGAGAGCTCTGCGGTGGCTTGGCTGTGTTTATTGAAGCATTTACTGAGACCTACAAGGGACCGTGTAAAATCGCACTGTGGGCCCCGATCTAGAATATAGCCACTATGACAATGCAAAGCGAACATACATTCAGATAGGAGTTCAGCTGAAAGTCTCATAGTTTTAATGGTCTAAAATCTCAACATATCAAAAATAGTGAGTTTCATTTTGGGATATGTTGAGAGACATTAGGTCTAAGATGAAGGATATGAAATGTCCTCTCTACATTTCCCAAGTCAGGTCCCATATGCAGGACTTTGTTCAATTTGGTGGCAAGCTGGCAAATATCTAGAAGAGGTAAAGAACCTTGCTCATATATGAGGATTAGTTAAAGGAACCAAGAATATTTAACCCAAAGAAGAGAAGACTACATGAGGGTTAGGATGGATATTTCTGTTGGGTTTCAGAGGGTCTAACAAGGAGGGATAGGTAGAAGATAAAAAGAAGCAAACTAGACTCTGATGTAACAAGGTGCTTACGAATTAAAAGTATTGAGCGGCTAGGTGGCATAGTGGATAAAGCACCAGCCTTGGAGTCAGGAGTACCTGGGTTCAAATCTGGTCTCAGACACTTAATAATTACCTAGCTGTGTGGCCTTGGGCAAGCCATTTAACACCATTTGCCATGCAAAAACCTAAAAAAAAAGAATTAAAAGTATTCAAATTTGAAATGTGCTGCCAGAAGTATTGGTTTCCTTCCCTTCACTGGAGATTTTCTAGTATAGTCTGAATGACTACTTGTCAGCTGGATTATTAAATAGAATCTTTTGCAGACATCAGTTGGTCTCCACTTGGTAATTCTGTGATTCTTTTTAATATAGATCATTAGGAAAATTAA
The DNA here is from genome assembly GCF_037893015.1 of Macrotis lagotis. Taxonomy (NCBI): domain Eukaryota; kingdom Metazoa; phylum Chordata; class Mammalia; order Peramelemorphia; family Peramelidae; genus Macrotis; species Macrotis lagotis. The sequence goes on along the minus strand of NC_133663.1, from coordinate 21,506,500 downwards.
ACAAAGAAAAGGCAGAAATTGGAACTTGGGGAAAAATTAAAGGAGAGAAAGAATGAGGAAAACAAGCCTAAAGGCTTCCTTAGATTTGTTTTCTTCCTTTTCATGTGCTGTCTTTTTTCCAAATTTAATTCCTTCTAACTCCCAAAGTACCTCCAATAGCAAAATCCTATGAACATAAAGACACCAAGAAAGCCAAGATACCTCAAATCCTAAAATCCTAGGAACCTATGGACACCTAGAAACCTATAGTAAAAAGAGCTGATGAATCTTTTACAATCTAGTCACTAAACCATAGCACCAGATAAGGAAACCATAAATACTTACTGTTCCCAGAAATGTACTATATCCATGTTTGCAAAAGCTTTGACTTCCCCCATCACTAATCCTTTCCACTTTTACCAATAGCTACCACTGAGTCACAAAATGGATGGTTTGATTCTTATCTCTTCTATTTATCTAGAATATCATCTTTCTCTTCTCTTATGACTCAAACAGGAAATAAAAGTAGATGGCAACAGAGAGAGAAACCAGGACTGCTTGTATAAGGCATCTCAGAATAATCCAGCTGCCCATGCTTAGCGCAAAGCTAAGTTTATTCAGTTCACAACCCAGTACTGATCCCAAGTATTCACTAATTTGATGCAATATTAACAAAGCATAAGTAAATGATGCTGCAGTGTTACTACTCTTTGGTAGTCAATATGAAGCTGCACTTTAACCAGCACCATCTTTAATACTTTTTCCACTCTTAACATTACCCAAGGGTCAGATTAGATTGCATGGATCTCAATCCCTCTAAACCAGGGCTGCAGCTTTGATGATGATTTCCTTAATGCTTTACTGCCCTGATGATAGCCTATCTCACACACACACATACACACACACATATACACAGACACACACACACACACACACACACACACACACACACACACACACACAGTAGGTAATCACACACCTCATGAACAGATTTGGTAGGTAGTAGTCATGATGAACCTTAATGGAAAAATGAACTTTTTATAAAAAAATCACTTAATATTTATTAAGTGATTACTATATCCCAGACATTGTACTAGGCCATAAAGGGAACCAACTTGGAGAAAAGAAGTTTGAAATGTGCTGCCAGAATAAGTATTGGATTTCCTTCCTCTCACTGGAGATTTTCAGATAAAGAAAGTATTAGAAACAGGTAGGATCAGGAAAGACCTAAGTCATGTAGGACATGACATTTGTATTGTGTACTGAAGGAAGAGTCAAAGTTATGTTCTCAAACCTAGAGTGTTATTTGTCTACATTTTTCCTTGCCAGAATGCTAAGCTAAAAATGTCATAGATGGTTAAATAGCAGTTTCTTCTCTCTCTCTCTCTCTCTCTCTCTCTCTCTCTATATATATATATATATATATATATATATATATATATATATATATGTATAAAACATATAAATAAAGCAAAATCCAATTTCAGAAAAAATGGTCAACTTTGTGAATGTCCATAAACAATCATTGAGCTTGCTGCTAAAAAGGACCACAAGAGATTACCTGGTGCTGTTCCCTGTCTTCAGAGAAACAAGATTTTATGGATTATTCTGGCTTGTGCCTTCCCTCTGACATATGGAGGTAGCTAGGTGGTTCACTGGATAGAAAGCTGGGACCTGGAGTTAGGAAGACTCTTCTTTGGACTTATATACTTACTAACTGTGTGAGACCCTGGGCAAATCACTTAGCCTTGCTTGCTTCAGTTTCCTAATCTATAAAATGATCTATAGAATGAAATGGCAAATGTCTCCAATATATTGACCAATTATATCCCAAATAGGATTGCAAATATTCAGACAATAATTGAATGGCAAAAGCTTGGGTTAGGAATATTACTTAAGGCAAGATGGGGGGTTGGAGGGGCGACTAGGTGGTGCAGTGGATAAAGCACCAGCCCTGGAGTCAGGAGTACCTAGGTCTCAGCCATTTAATAATTACCTAGCTGTGTGGCCTTGGGCAAGCCACTTAACCCTGTTTGCCTTGCAAAAACCTAAAAAAACAGATGGGGAGCTGGACAAGGATGGTCTAGGACACTAAGTAAAGATTTACATTTTTACTGTTCTTTCTGATACCCTTCCCTCAAAAATTTCTCTGCAGGGCCCTATTTTGTATCACATTCCTAAAAGTTGTTGCTCTTAGGGGTAAAAAAGTCCTTTAAGTTAGAAGTTAAGTATATGCTAAAGTTGTATTTGTTTCTTAAAAGAAGAATTCTAGAAAACTGAAATTCCCTTCCCCTCAACTAAAAAATAAAATAAAATAAATGTCTAATGGTATATTTCAAACCCCAGGAGAGGAAATGGAGACTGGTGGGAGAGACGAGACTGATAACTTCTTTACAAGATTCAAATCATACCTTTAGGCTGTTATGTACTTTCCCTGCTTATGAAATTGACCCTACTAGTAACCTATGGGAGAATAATTGATTTGTGCCTCTAATCTGCAAGTCTTAAATTGAAGGTCACACAATCTTTTTTTCCTGAATTTCTTCATGCTTTCTACAGTAATGCATCATTTTTATTTTTAAAAATGTCTTCCAAAATAGTATTTTTAACCAAAGCTCTACCCTCAAAAGTATTTTTCTCTCATGCCCAACGGTGTAGGATGTATGTGTGTTTGTGTATGTGTTTGCATACTACATATATTAATATATATATATATACATAAATTTATTTATGAATACAAAAATTTTCCCAAACTATATATAGTTGGGGACAATTTTTTTTAAATGGTCATCCACCAAATGGTGAATGTATGAACAAAATGAATATAGTAGATTATTATTGTACTTTAAGAAATGATGAGCATAAGGAATTCAGCCAAACTATGACCCATGCAGAATGAAGTTAAAAGAACAAAGAGAACAATAAGCATGAAGATATAAAAGCAATATTATAAAACAACAGAATTCATTTTAATGCAACAATCAATCTTGAATCCAAGGGAATTATAGGAAAATTGAAACACTTTCTAAGAAAAGAGATGATAGACTATAGGTGTAGATGATGCATAAATAAGCAATTTAAAATTTTTATTTTATTTTTTCCAATTATATCCAAAGGTAGTTTTTAATATTCATCCTTTTGAAAACCTTTGAGCACCATATTTTTCTACCACCCTCTCTTCCCCCCTTCCCCATGACAGTGAACAATCTGATATAGGTTGTATATGTACAATAGTGTTTAACATAATAAATAAACAATTTTAAAGAACAGTTTTACCTAGTACTATCCATATCGTTTCAACTATCCATATCTATAATAACATTGTGCCATAGAAGGAAAAGTTCTGTCTAAAATTTTTCAGAGGCAGGGAATAAGAGAATGAAGTTACAACTCAAGGAAGATTTTAGGAAGCCAACTTAAATGTTTATTTATCATTTTCCAGAGTGAACAACGTGTGAGCTTTGGCACTCCTTGCCTACTCCACAAATTTAAAATGTGGCGATTGCTCCAAAAACAACCCAAGAGATAATGAAAAGAAAATACAGTGCCTTGTTCCAAAGCCTTATTTTTTTCTGGTTGTTGTATTTATTTTGTTTCTCACAAGTACTTAATGGATTTGCTTCCATGAGCTAATCTCTTCTTTGGCATGCAGCTTTTCATATCTTACAGGTCTATGTCTGTGTTGGTTTTGGTTGAAGTAAATACAGCACACATTTATTTTCTGATTTTTTTCCATGATATTTCTAAAATATTATATTTGACCAAAAATGTCAATAAAGATTTCAAAATTAGCTTTTTTGTTCACCAAAGGAAACATTTATATATCTATGTACATTTGATATATATATATATATATATATATATATATATATATATATATATATATATATGTTATATCAACACAAAGATATAAAACTGCTACCCTTAGGCAACTTTACGAAAAGACCCAAAGTTTTGCCAAAAATAAGTTAAAAGTTAAATTAGGTAAATGCTGACTATTTTTAGAAATGAATTTTTTATTTTCATTTATTAGTTTCTTTGTTTTTGTGAAACAGAAACATGAAACAGTGAAGACGACAGTCAGGAGAGACTTGAGTTTAAATGTTTTCTGTGATACTATGGAGATATGACGAAGTTCTTTTACCCCAAGGAGTATCTATTCACTCATTTGTAAAATGATAGTCTACCTATTAGAGTTGTTATAAAATATGCAAAATTTCTTCAAATTAAAATTGCACAAAGAAAACGTTAGCTCTTCTTAAATTCAAGGATCAAATATTGACTCTTAGACTTAGCACAAAGTTCTTCACAATCTTCCACATAACTCTGCTTTTTCATATTACTCCACCATGCATGTTCCAGTTAAATTGGTGTGGTAACACTATCCAAAACTCCAAATTTCATCTCCTGTCTCCATGCCTTTGCATAGGTTGCTCCCTGCTGTCTCCCACCTCCTACCCTATTGCCTGAAATGAACTTGCTCTCTACCTCCTCCTAATTTTCCTTCAATAGTCAGGGATGAGTCACTTCTTTACAAAACATTTTTCTTGATCTGTCCACAATCTTTAGCACTTTCTCTCTCCTAAAATTCCATTTTTGAATAGTTCTCTGCCTACATGTTATATCATCACAATTTAATGAGAATTTCTTGAAGCAAAGAATATTTCATTTTGCTATTTTATCCCCTAATACAATAACTTGCCTATAGAAAGCATTTACTAAATGAGTTTGTTCATTTGAATTGATGTCTTGAGTAGGTGGGGTTTTGCTTTCATAGCTATATCTATCACTAAACTGCATCAAAATTAATATTCAATGATCAGACAGTAAACGATTTGATGGGAAGACATATGTATGTTCTAATTGTAGTTACTATTCCAAAGGTAAAATGTCAGTTAGTTATTTTATTTTTCTGAAATCTAAATACATTGGGAGGATCGATAGGACAAGCTTAAACATTTCATCATTGGTCCAAATTTGTTGCTAATTGTTGCTTGTTTCTTCATTAATTTTTGTTGTTTGGAGAATATAGAGACCTAGATTTCATCCATGCTGTTGCCTCTGTTTGTGTAATGGTTCTCCATATATGAAGATCAACATCTTCCTGTTATCCATGGAGTCATAGATAGGCACATGGGGGCAGATTCCCAAAGATCTATTTCCAGGATGTGTCACAGATGACAGCTTTATTCCCAACACTGACTTCCAGTGGTCCAATAGGTACATGGTGAAAGGATCAAAGAGCCATCCTCCAAGCCAGGAAACCTACAATTAAGTTCCACCAATGACACAACAGGGAGCTGGTGACCTAGGGCAGGCATTTTAAACAATCAGTAGCCTAGAAAGTTGTCTAGGAATGTAAGTCAGAGTATATGCTGAAATTCATTGGTAGAGAACATCCCCAACTTGGAATTGTTTATACCAATGAAATCTAGTTCATATTTTATCCCCATCCCAAATCTACCAGCTAAGGCATAACTATATGGTGTTGAATTGTCCTGGCATTTGTGCTATTGTCATTAGTCATGCATCCTAGCTGTAACTCAATTATATAAGAAATATGAAGCTCTATTTTAAGGGAATATAATTGATCCAACCATTAAGTTACCTAAAACATGACTTAGGTAAAGAAGAGTAATGGAATAAAATAACATAAGATATATACTAAACCTGGTGAAAAACTATAAAACAATTTGTAAGTGCCAGCTATTGTTATTTTTAACATTTTATTCTTTTCTAGTTTTCCAATGTAATTCAGGAGAAACGACCAAGAGCTACTTGAAATCCTGGTATTATTCTTTTCTACTGAATGTTCAATGGACCATTAGAAAGTGACTAAAACAAGTTTCTTATAATCAAATAAATTATAGAGATGCAAAGTCACCTTATTTAGGCTTGTGGAAAATATCATTGGGATCATTCCATTTACAGGGAAAATAATAGACATGATAAAGGACTTCTTCCAATAACTGCCTTTTTAAATTTTTTCTCTTACATCCTTATGTTTTGAAAGGTCTTTTTTCGCAAGGCAATAGAGTTAAGTGGCTTCCCCAAGGCCACAAAGCTTGATAATTATTAAATGTCTGAGGCCAGATTTGAACTCAGAAACTCCTGACTTGAGGGCCAGTGCTCTATCCACTGCGTCACCTAGCCACCCCGAAAGGTCTTTTTTTATTCTACATAGTTTAGATTTCATAAGTGTTGGTGATGTTTATTTAAAATATTCTATTTTTACAAATTAATATTATACCTGGGAAATTATGGACAATATTATGATAATGATGTAGTTCCCATATAGTTTATTCAATTAATTTTTCAAGTATATTCCAGGACGAGAAGACTGTATGATATCATAATCAGCAGCAGCAGCATTATCATTGTCATCATCGTCATCATCATCATCATCATCAGATATGCTGCAAGCTGACCTCCCTGAAGTAATTTTACTTACCAAACCATTACCTCCACTGTTTGCGATGACTTTTAGGGTACAATGGAGACAATATATATACAACTATAGAGTATAACTGTATTTTAGGATATTTGACCTGAAACAGGACAATAATGACTTTTTTTTTCCCCTCACTTTAATACATTTAAAATTGTAAGGGGTATAAAGTGTTAGAAACAACCAAAAGCAAAATTTTCCACAAAAGGATGTTCCTCCAACATGCATCCTTTGTAGAAATACTAATGGTGTTAGACAAAAGCTATTATGTAAGGGAACTGTACAAGCTAGAATAATGCACACAGCCCACCTGCTGAGTGATGAATAAAATTAACCTTTGAAAAGTTGGGGTGGGGGGGGAGAGCACTGCTTTTCAAAATTAGAATAGCACTTTTATAAATGGTCTCTTCTGACTTGCTATTCAGAGCCTAGAATATTGGCAGTTCAGAGAAAAGAGAAAAAAGGTTGAGGATGAGCTGATGGAGCTGCACTTAGACAATGACAAAGTTGTCAAGTATACCAAGAGAAGAAAAATCGCTAATTAGGTCTCCCACCACAAAGTTTCCAATATCCTGGTTACTGAATATACAGAATGAGAGCTTTTGCCACACTGCTGGTGTCACACAACTCTAAACAAGTATGAAGGATATAAATAAGTCTAAATAAATAATAACCTCTTTAAGAAATAATGTATGGTTTGACTATCAGCCAATCAATCAAAAAACACTGAAGTGACTACTGTAAACCAGACCCAGGGTTAAAGAATAAGAATACAGTGGCACAGTGGATAGAGCACTGGCCCTGGAGTCAGGAGTACCTGAGTTCAAATCCGGCCTCAGACATGTAATAATTACCTAGCTGTGTGGCCTTGGGCATGTCACTTAACCCCATGGTCTTGCAAAAAAACTTAAAAAAAAGAATAAAAATATAGTCAATGAAACAATATTTCCTTGCAAAAGGTTTCCATTCTATTGTAGGAGATAAGTATATGTATATTGATATATTTGTATAAGTAAAAAACTAAAAACTATAAATATAAACCAGGTTGTTAATTAAAAGGTATTTTAGGGAGATTGGAAGATCAAAAAGGCTTCATTCAAAATGCAATGTGTGAGGTGAACAGAGTGACTGTGAAGGAGAGGGATTGCATTATAAGAATGGAGGGCCGAGTACAGAGATTTTATTACTGTCTTCCCTTATCTTTCCTCTGGTAGGGTTTTGGGGCCTTTGGGATTGGGAAAGAATAAAGGGAAGGTATGAAGTAACACAGATGTGGTAGCAGAACCTCCAGGTAGTAGAGGAAAGGAATCTTACTTAAGCAGGAAATATATCAGCATGGTTCCTTGCCAGGGTTAGCTTCTGAGTTCATACGTCTTTCTAGAGAGTGGATTGAGACTAGTGACTTTAAAGAATTCTAGTCTTCATTGAATCCTGAGTTCATACCCCACATAGAGATGGGATCTTAATCACAATTCCTCCAAAATTAATGCCTTAGTGGAAAAGGACAGAAACTCCTAGAATCATCAATAGATGATCAAGTTTTAGATTTTGTAGAGGAGTGGATTTTTTACTTACTTATGCTCTTTTGCCTGGTAAAAGAAAGAATTAAATGTGTATTTCTGTCTGAGATTTCTGGGATGTGGGAAAACAGTAAGATACTAGGTTTGTGCCAGAATTTTTATCATTTCATTTTATTTTCTAGAGCCTAAATTATTTTAATTTGCAGATTCTATTAGGAATCCACTTTATTAGACCGAGGTCAAAGATCAAGAGGAGGTGGACTTTGTTTAATAGAGGAATTCTTAAAGGTACTTTTACCTCGATAAAACCATAGATCCACATGCTCTTTACTGTTCTCTCATTGCCCAGAAGATAGAGACAGAAGCAAGGAAAGGCCACCCACTCTGAGAACCATAGAGAATTGGGGATTGTTTAAAACTTACACTCAATAGCATATGTAAAACCACTCAGTAATAGGGAGTCCATAACCTTTTTGCTAAACAAGTTAGAAATAATGGCTGTGAATTAAGAATTACTCTCACATGAAACTTAACTTTCTCATTTTTCAGCCACAGTCCTCCATTTCCTATCACCATGCCTTTGAACTGGCCAATCCCCTTTTACTCTCTTTACATATTCAGTAAGAAAATGCATTTTCTTCCCAGATATCTGTGTTCACCCTGTGTTGAACTTCCTCATGTATGTGTGTATTCATTAACTTTATACTTATGTTGTATGTGTATATATTTATATACACAGTATAAATATAGCTATATACAGTATGCACTATATACTTATATATATATATATATATAATGTGTGTATATGTACATACACTCCCATATGCATGAATATATACATATATATCTACCCATATATGTTTAAATATAAATATATTCTTTCAATTGTTGATATATCTGATAAGATTATTCTCAAAGTCTGGGGGCGGCTAGGTGGTGCAATGGGGCGGCTAGGTGGCGTAGTGGATAGAGCACTGGCCTTGGAGTCAGGAGTACCTGAGTTCAAATGCGGCCTCAGACACTTAATAATTACCTAGCCGTGTGGCCTTGGGCAAGCCACTTAACCCCATTGCCTTGCAAAAACTAAAACTAAAAAAAAAAAAAAAAAAAGTCTGTGTAATAATTAATCTAGAAGTATGAGTGAAAAGGTTCTCTTTCTCCTTGTCCAACAGAGATGTCTTAAGAATTGCCCAGACATGGTCTTATGTCACTTCTCCAAGGATAAATTCCTGAAGTCCATGAGCAAAACATCAGTGCTCGCAGGAAACATCAAGGTGGAAAAGCTTCCAATACAAACCGTATGGTAAAATCTTCCTGAGAGCAGCCTAGATAACTCAAGGATGCTCCTTTCCAAAAGCCTGAAAATCTAAGAAGGAATGGGGGCAAGAAGAGAAGGGAACCTGAGAGTGAGTCACCACTGCATATCTTAAGAAATCCATACCTCAATCCATAGAGAAATCTGAAAATTAGATGAACTTTTTTTCACATTTACCAGGAATCACTGATATTCCCATTTGTTCAAACACAGGTTCACATTTTAAAACACTTCTATTTTAATGATTAGAATAATAATTTTTGTTACTTTGTCCCCTTGCAAAAGTTATTTTCAGGAATGTGTATGTATGCATAATTCACACACACACACACACACACACACACACAACATATCTGCATGTAATGCAGGGAGCAAACGGACCTTCAATCAGAGTGGTAGAGAGCTCCCTGGATCTTTGTATAACTGAGCACATATATGCTATACATATATATGCATATATATGGGGTGTTTAATATATAAAATGTATATTTGTATTTATACATGCAAGTATATATAATACATATCTTGAGTGATAGTTCAATTGTCTGCAATAAAAATAACCAAATGAGATAACATGTAAAAGCTCTTTACAATCCTTAAAACTCTTTATAATTGCAAGCTATTACAAATCTTCAAGAAAAGTAGTTGGTAAGTGGGGGGATTCTGTGACAATCTATTGAGGAAAATTGGTTATTCAGATTTTTAAGTGATGTGAAGAGTTTATTAGAGTGAGAGTTCGGGGACAGCAGTTGCTCATTTTGAAAGTGAGAAGTCATAAATTAAAGAAAATGAAGAACATCATATATACTCAGATGATGTTTATGCAAACACTTGAGGTACTGTCTGGTTAATAACTGATGAAATGTGAACACTGGTACTCTTCAATAATAGGGTGAAATATGTCAGGTATGAACTTCATTTCTAATCTTATGCTAAAGTGAAGTCATTCATAGAAAATATCCAAAGTCTGAACCCAAAAGATAAGAGAAAGGTGGGAGAATAGATTTCAGAGGAGTATTAAAAAAAACCATGACATTTTATCTTCATAGTTACTTGTTGAGTGCAGTAATCCCAGATAATTAAAAGAATAACTTGGAAGTAGACAATCAGAGCAGTCATCAATCAAATTGACTAGTTTGATTTAGGTGTCATGCCCAGTGAGATATAGGCCAAATACAGTTGAATAGACTAAGTGTAGGAGCAGAAAAGTGTTCAACACAGAACTTTTGTATATCAAGAACTTTTATGGGAAGTTTCTGAAACCAAAGAGGATAAAGAAGTGTTCAATTTCTGAGGTGTGTTCCACTGAACATGAGTATAATCTTTATTCATGTATATCCATATTTTTGTTAGTGTATTTCCATTTTTGCCCACATTTAGTAGGATGCTGTGACCCTAGTATATTTGTGGCCTCTGATGTATTTATTATTCTTCCTATTATTTATATGAATTCATACAATACTATGATTTCTTTCATCTTATAATTAAGTAAACAGTCATATTTAGGGTCTAATGTGCCATTATTGTTTGTGTCTAAGTTTGTATAAATGGAATGTCAATGGAGGTTCAAGAATTTAAGTGGTGAATAGAAAGAGTGTATTCCCTAAAATGGGGTTACTTTTAGGATGTTCAGAAAGTTTAAATGTCACCACTTTATGATGGTCCTTTTGTGAAATTCTGTCTGCCAGTAAGCTCAGATGGCCCAGGGAAGTTAATATTCTGTTATTTTCTTTTATATTTCATAGGTTTCATATTTATATTTTATATCTCATTCATGTATTTAAATTTCATATGGTTTATATATTATGCTCAGACTTTTTATATGTAAAATATGTTCAATAATATAATGTTATGCATAATATAAAATGTACATAAAATATTGAAATAAGAAAGAAAATATATATGGAATACTATAGTAAATGTAGAAAAAGATTGAAAAAAGCTGAAAATAAATGCTTCTTGGCTCTTTTGTGGTGGCAAAGAATTGGAAATTGAGGGGAGGCCCATGAATTGTCAACTGGGGAATGGTTGAATAAGATGTGGTATGTAAATGTGATAAAATACTAATATTCTGTGAGAAATCATGAGCAGGCAGACTTCAGCAAAAATTGTTAAAACTTACATGACCTGACGCTGAATGAAATAAACAGAACCAGAACACTGTAAATATTAACAGCAAAATTGTGTGATAATCTACTATGATAGACTCAGCTTTTTTCAGTCTTACAATGATCAAAGACAATTCCAGAAGATTTGTGATGGAAAACGACAGGCACATTCAGAGAAAGAACTGTGGAGTCTGAATGCAGACTAAAGCATACTATTTTCACTTTTTAAAATTTGTTTTTTCCTTTGTTTTTTCCCCTTTTATTCTGATTCTTCTTTTACCACATGACTAATATGGAACTGTTTTACATGATTGTACACCTATAATCTACATCAGATTACTGGCTGTTTTGGGAAGAAGAGGAAGAGAGGGAGGGGGGAAAAATCTGCAATGCAGAACTATTGCTAATTTGTCAATTCAAGGCGTTTGAATATTATACAGATGAATAAAAAATTAAAATAACTTTTATAAGTGAGTAAAAAATATAGGATTTATGTTCATAGCCTATAGCCTGATTAAATGTATGTTGCAGACATACATTAGACATTCCTGAGATCTAGCCAATCATGTTTTCTGGTTTTCGTCTCCACTATTATTCTTGGGGTTGAAACACATAGGCAGCGAAATCAATTCCCCAATTCCAACCTTCAGTAGAGTCTTTGTTACAACAACTATAACATTTTAATTTAAAAAGGCAAAAACTGGGTTTCATTATTATTTGTTAATTAAATATTAAATATTTATTAGATGACTAATTCTAGTGTTTCCGGAAATGGAAAATATTTCCATGAAAAGTAACATTCAAATTTAAAGGTTAATTTAATTTTTTAAAACAGCACATTAATAGCCAATGATTCATGACTTTGGTGGAGTAAATTTAAATGTACATTATTTGGTGTCTTTAAGAAAAATCTACTAAATCTTGAAAAAGTAAGACTTATTCCATATTTATTTTTCATTCATTTTACAATTCATGTTCTGGAACTGTTATTACCTGGCAAAATAAAGAAGAGAACTTGGGACACTTTGACCCTCAATCAGGGTACTCTCTAAAACAGAGCTTATTTCCTATATCATGTCTTTGGGAATGTGCATATGAATGCATGCACATATATAATATGCACATTCATACACACAAACATATTCACATGTAAACTGTATAAATAATGTATAAATGTTAAATCAATATAATAATCCAATTTGATTAGAAGTTAGGAAGAGATGAATCAAAGAATTCCTGAACAATAAAAGGTCAACTGAGGTGAGAGAATAATCTGTAGCAGACTTAATCGCTGTAGCTTTGTGATGATTTCTGATGCAGAGGAGGCTTTGACACAGTTTTAAATCAACCAGCCAGGCACAACCAGAAGTCGGGGAGGGAGGTCGTGCATACCTGGAGTGGCCAACCAGGAGGTCCCAACTCAAAAGTAAGAATGACGCTTTAACTTAGGAGCAAAGAGCAGGTATGCGGTTAAGGGGATCATCTAAAGATGAAGGACATATAGAATGGCAGGAGAAAGACAGGTCTGTTTGGGACAGAAGCCAGAGAAGGCCAGGACAGTGTGTTCTTGGGCTGGAGTTTGAAAATTAATATTCACATTTTAGAAGATGGAACAGTTTTAAGTGATGGCAAATCTAAGGTGTGACCAGATTTTGCACTATCAAAAAATATATTGAAAAGAGCAGGGGCCATTTGCCTCTTTTTGCTTATGGACCCCTTTTACAGACTGGGGAAATCTATGGATGTATTTTCAGAATGATTTTAAAGGGGCAAGGAGAGGAAACAAACCAAGATAGCAGAGAAATGGCAGGTACTCAGCTGAGCCTTCCCAAATTCTTTTCACAGCAACTTTAAATAACACTTCAAACTGAATTCTGGAGATGTAGAACCCCCCCCCCCCAAATGGGATTAAACAATTTCCAGCCCAAGAAGGTCATCAGTAAGTATCTGCAGCATAGAGTCCAACCTGGGCTGTGCCAACATGGGCCAGCGCCAGTTGGCAATAGGCCTTGGGGGGCAACTGAATGACAGCAGAGGCTTCCATGGTTCTCAGCCCACAGATGGTAAGGGGGGTTGAAAACTGATCAGGAGGACATTATAGGGGTCCTCTGTTGCATCTCCCATATGGCAATTTAGTCTCTGGCATACCAGACCTGCAACGCCAGAGGTATGGGGACCATGGTCACAATCTGAGGGTGGGAAAAGTGGACTTGTGGTCACTCACAGACCAGAGCACCTACCAGAAAAGAAACAAACACACCCTTTTTAGATCAACCCACTTTGGGGGGAAAAAAAACCTGAAAACTTACAGACAAAATTCCCCCCACACCCAGGGCTAATTGCATAAAAACCTGAAGGTTGAAACAGTCCAAACTGAGAAATAAAGTAGTAAAATGAACAAACAACAACAAAACCTGACCATAAAAAGTTATTATGGTAAAAAGGAAGATCAAAATACAAACTCAGAAAAAAGGCAACAAAGTCAAAAGTAATTTACCCAATACTCAAAGAAAAATGTAAATTGGTCTCAGATACAAAAAAAAGAATTACTGGAAGAACTCAAAAATGAATTTTAAAACTCAAAAAACAGAGAAAGAGGAAAACTGAAAAAGAAATGAGAGCAAAGCCAGAAAATTATGAAAAAATGAGTCAATTGGCTATAAAAATTACTGAAAAAACTAATTTGTCAAAAACAAAATAGGCAAAATTATAAAAGAGAGACAAAAATTCCTGTATAGGAAATCCTTACAGTTGGGTAAATGAAAAAAAGAGTCATTAAAAACATTCATTGAAGAAAATTATTTCTTAAGAATTGAACAAATGGGGGAAAAAGGTACAGGGCGACTAGCTGGTACAGTGGACAGAGCACTGGCCCTGGAGTCAGGAGTACCTGAGTTCAAATCCAGCCTCAGACATTCAATAATTACCTAGCTGTGTGGCTTTGGGCAAGCCACTTGCAAAAACCTAAAGAGAGAGATACAAACCTAAAGCCTTGCATAACCTAAAGAGAGATACAAAAATTTAATAAAGAATAGAACTCCTTATAAGTGGAATTAGGCAAGTTAGACACCAAGAAAGAACAAAACAAAATAAAAAGAATGAAAAATAGAAGAAAATGTGAAATATATTGCTAGAACAAACAACTGACTTGGAAAATAGATTGATGAGAGGTGATTTTTAAAATAAATTTTATTTTTATTTTAAATTTTAAAAATAATATTTGAAAATACCTGAATTCCATGATCAAAAATCAAGGAAAATTTTCCTAATCTTGTTAAACTAGTGGGTAAAATAGAAATTGAAAAAATTCACTAATCATCTCCTGAAAAAGATGCCAAAATATGAAAATACCCAGAATATTAGTGCCAAATTTCCAAAGTCCCAGACCAATGAGAAAATACTACAAGCAAAAAGAAAGAAACAATTCAAATGGAATACAGACACAGTCAGGATAGCACAGGATTTATCAGTTTCCATATTAAAGGATCAGAGGACTTAGAATATTATATCCTGAAAGGCAAAGAAGCTAAAATTATAGCTTTCTTTTGAATCACTTACCGAGTAAAAATGAGTATAATCTTTTAGAGGGGGAAAAAATAAACATGTAATGAAACAAAGGTCTTTTAAGTATTCTTGATGAAAAGAACAAAGTTGAATAAAAAATTTAATATTCAAATACAAGACTCAAAAAAGCATAAACAAGGAAGAAAAAAAGACTTAATAAGATTAAACTATTTCCATCCTACATGGAAAGATAATATTTGTTAACTCCTAAGAAATTTTCTTTTTATTAGAGCAGTTAGAAAGAATGTATATAATCAGAAGGCACAGCTGCTATCTACTATGATGGAATGATATAAAAAATTAATGGATGAGAAAAAGAAATGTACTGGGAGATAAAAGAAGGTATATATATATATATATATATATATATATATATGTATATATATATATATATATTTGAATATAGAAATCTATCTTCCTATATAGGAAAGAGAAGGGTTGGAGTTACTAGACCAGTGGATAGGTAGAGGTGATGATAGTCAAAAGCAAGACAGTTTTGAGGACAAATGGGTGAAAAGAGAAAAATCACAGCAAGTTTTAATGATAAAGGCCTCATTTTGCACATATATAGAGAACTGAGTCAAATTTATAAAACTAATAGCCATTCCTCTAATTGATAAATGGTAAATGACATGAACAGGCAGTTTTCAGATGAAATAATCAAATCTAGTTATAAAATAGAAAAATACTCTAAGTCACTATTGAATGAAGAAATATAAATTAGAAGAATTCTGAGCTACCACTTCACAGTTATCAGATTGACATATACGATAGAAAAAGAAAATGATAAATGTTGGAGGGGATCTGAGGAAGTTGAGACACTATTGTAAACTGATTAAATCATTATGGAAAACAATTTGTAATTATAACCCCAAATGGCTATAAAATCTTACATACCCTTTTGACCCAGCAATAAATACTTATACTAGGTTGTCCCAAAGAGATGAAAAAGAAAGGATATACAAAAGTATTTAAAGCAACTTTTTTTTTAGTCGTGGCAAAGATTTGGAAATTGAGGGAATGTCCATTAACTGGGGAAAAGCAGAACAAATTTTGCATATGATTATGCTGGAATATTACTGTACATAATAAATTATGAGCAGAAATCTATAAGAAAAGCCTGGAAAGATTCACATGAACTGATGCAAAGTGAGATGAGTAGAACCAGCAGAACAATGTACAGAGTGACAGAAATATTGTATAACAATGAACTGTGAATCTTAGTTATTCTCAGCAATATAATGATCCAAGATAATTCTGAAAGATAAATAATGCAAAATGTTAACCAAAGCTAGAGAAAGAAATAATAGAGTCAATGCAGATTGAAGCATACTTTTTTAACTTTATTTTTTATTTTATTCACAACATAACTAAAATGGAAATATATTTTGCACATGTAAATCAAGATCAAATTGTTTACCTGTTCAATGAGAAGGGAGGAGAATAAGAAAGGAAGGAGAAAACTTGGAACTCACAATATTAAAAAGGAAATATTAAAATTGCTTCACATGAATTAAAAAGATAAAATATTAAATTAAAAATGAAATGAAAAAGAAATATTTTAAATTAATACAATAATATACAGAGAATTACAAAGGAAATCAATTATATTAAAATAGTTATAAAATACTTAAAAAATTAAAAGACAGTAGATTAGGAATCCTTGTACTAGAGAATAATTATTTCCTTTTAATTTTAAATTAGCCATCAGCTAGAAAGCAATATGAACAACTCAGAGATAAGTAGATCTTATTCTAGAAAACTAAAACATTCAGTAAAAGGTATTTAAGACTAATAAGCAGTTACAGAACTGGTTTTGTCAAGAAGTCCAAAGTTTGAAAACTTTCACTATTTTCAGATGATATGATGGTATACCTAGAGAATCCTAAAATATCATCTAAAAAACTACTAGAAACAATTTGCAACATTAGCAAAGTTGCAGGATATAAAATAAACCCTCATAAATTCTCAGCATTTCTATATATTAATAGGAAGATACAGCAGCAAGAGCTAGAAAGAGAAATTCCATTTAAAGTAACTTCAGACAATATAAAATACTTGGGAGTCTACCTGCCAAGGCAGACTGGGAAACTCTACATAAACAACTATAAAACACTCTTCACACAAATAAAATCAGATTTGAATAACTGGGCAATTATTAACTGCTCATGGATAGGCTGAGTTAATATAATAAAATGATAATTATACCGAAATTAATCTACTTATTTAGTGTCTTATCAATCAAATTTCCAAAAAAATTACTTTAATGAGCTAGAAGAAATTGTAACTAAATTCATTTGGAGCAACAAAAAGTCAAGAATATCTGGGGATTTCATGGGGGAAAAAGTACAGAAGAAGGTGGCTTAGCCTTACCAGATCTAAAATTATATTATAAAGCATCAGTCATCGGAAGTGTCTGGGGGTGACTAGATGGCACAGTGAATAGAGCACCAGCCTTGGAGTCAGGAGTACCTGGGTTCAGATCTGACCTCGGACACTTAATAATTACCTAGCTGTGTGGCCTTGGGCAAGCCACTTAGCCCCAAGCCACTTAGCCCCGTTGCCTTGAAAAAATCTAAAAAAGAAGTGTCTGGTATTGGCTAAGAAATTGGCTAAGAGTCGTGGATCAGTGGAATAGACTAAGTACAAAAGAGACAGCAGGAAATGATTATAGCAATCTATTGTTTGATAAACGCAAAGAGTCCAGGATTCTGGGATAAGAAGTCTCTCTTCGATAAGAACTGAGGGTAAAATTGGACATTAATATGGCAGAAACTTGGATTAGACCAACACCTCACACCCTATACCAAAAGAAGATCGAAATAGGTACAAGATTTAGACATAAAAGACAATATTATAAGCAAACTAGGAGATCAAGGAATAGCTTACATGTCAGATCTATGGAAAGGGAAGCAGTTTATGACCAAGAAGAGATGGAGAACAACATTTAAAACAAGCTAGACAATTTTGATTACAATAAATTAAAAAACTTTTGCACAAACAAAACCACTGTAACCAAGATCAAAAGAAATAAAGTAAATTGGGAATAATTTTTACAACCAGTATTTCTGACAAAGGATTCATTTCTAAAATATCTAGAGAACTGAGTCAAATTTATTAAAAACAAGTCATTCTCCAATTGCCAAATGGTCAAAGGATATGCAAAGACAATTTCCAGATGAGGAAATCAAAGTGATTCATAGTCATATGAAAAACTGCTCTAAATCATTACTTATTAGAGAAATTCAAATTAAAGCATCTCTGAGGTACCACCTCATATATCTTAAACTGGCCAATGTGACCAGAAAGGACAATGATCACTATTGGAAGGGATGTGGGAAATCTGGGACACTAATGCATTATTGGTGGAGCTGTGAACTCATCCAACCTTTCTGGAGAGCAATTTGGAATTATGCCCAAAGGGCAACAAAACTGTGCATACCCTTTGATCCAACAATACTATTACTTGAAGACCTTGAAAAGATTATGAAAAAGGGTAAAAACATCACTTGTACAAAAATATTTAAAGCAGCCCTGTTTGTGGTGACAAAGAATTTGAAATTAAGTAAACATCCTTCAATTGGGGAATGGCTTAACAAATTGTGATATATATATATATATATATATATATATATATATATATATATATATATGTCATGGAACACTATTGTTCTATTAGAAACCAAGAGGAATGGGAATTCAGGGAAGCCTGGAGGGATTGGCATGAACTGATGTTGAGTGAGATGAGCAGAACCAGAAAAACAATGTACACACTAACAGCAACAATGGGGGGTGATGATCAACCTTGAAGGACTCGCTCATTCCATCAGTGCAACAATCAAGGACAATTTGGGGCTCTCTGTGATGGAGAATACCATCTGTATCTGGAGAAAGAACTGTGGAGTTTGAACAAAGACCAAGGTCTATTGCCTTTAATTTAGGGGAAAAACCCCTTAGCTTATGTAATTTTGCTATCTCTTATACTTTATTTTTCTTCCTTAAGGATATGGTTTCTCTCTCATCACATTCAACTTAAATCAATGTATACCATGGAAACAATGTAGAGACTAACAGATTGCCTTCTGTGAGGGATGTGGCAAGAGAAGCAAGAAAAGGAGGAAAATTGTAAAACTCAAATTAAATAAAATCTTTCTTTATAAAAACAAAAAATATCAAAAATAATAAATCTGAATGGAAGATCAATACCACCTAGATAAACACAAATGTTCTTATAACCCATACCTGAATGTGTCATAAAAGAATTTCCTAAAGATAGCCATCATTTTTGAATACTTTACAGAAGTCTGAACTTATTCTGATTCTCCAACCATAGCAGTCTTTCACAAAGAACAATTTGTATCACTGGAGGGAAAACATATTGAAAAAGACAAAGAATTCTATCTAGAGCTGAAAAGGACTCCAGAAGCCATTTATTCATATTCTCTTATTGAACAGATGAAGAAACTGAGGCCTGGTAATATTAAAAAAATTGTCCAAAGTCACACATATTACCATTAAAACAGAAATTTGAAGCAGGAAAAGCAGGAAAAGAAATAAAAATTATATAGTATCTCCTATTCAGCAAATACTGTACAAAGCATTTTAGAAATATAATCTCATTTAATAAAATATGAACTGGGTCATCTGATTCTAATTACAAAGTTCTTCCTAATAATTTAATCCTAACCTTCTTGCTCTATACTATGATGTTTCGTTCATACCTCAATGATATTCATGTACATTTATCAATCAATGGCCATGTAATTTCTTTCTAGCAATTTTTGATATAAAATAGTACTGCTATGATTATTTTGTTATATATGTCCTTGTAATGTAACTCCATATCAAACTGCTGAGTAAAAGTGTGTCAGAAAAACCAAATTAGATAAATTTGATTACATTAAATTAAAAAGCTTTTGAACAAAGAAAGCCCCTGTAACCAAGATCAAAAGAAATGTAGCAAATTGGGAACAAATTTTCACAACTAGTATTTCTGACAAATGACTCATTTCAAAAAATATAACAGAGAACTGAGTCAAATTTATCACAAACAAAAAAAAATCCATTCACCAACTGACAAATGGTCAAAGGATATGCAAAGGCAATTTACAGATGAGGACATCAAAGCCATCTATAGTCATACAAAAATTGCTATAAATCATTATTGATTAGAGAAATGCAAATTAAATCATCTCTGAGGTACCCCCTCACACCTATCAGATTTGCTAATATGACCAGAAAGGACAATGATCAATGTTGGAAGATGTGGAAAATCTGGCACACTAATACACTGTTGGTGGTGCTGTGAACTCATCTAACCTTTCTGGAGCACAATCTGGAATTATGCCCAAAAGGCAATAAAAAATGTGCATATTCTTTGATCCAGCAATACCACTACCAGGGTTAAGAGATCATGAAAATGGGTAAAGACATCACTTGTACAAAAATATTCATAGCAGCTCTGTTTGTGGTGGCAGAGAATTGGAAATTGAGTGAATATCCATCAATTGGGGAATGGCTGAACTAAATGTGATACTTGTATGTCATCGAACACTATTGTTCCTTTAGAAACCAGGAGGGATGGGAATTCAGGGAAGCTTGGAAAGACTTGCCTGAACTGATGTGAGATGAGCAGAACCAGAAGATCATTTTACATCATAACAGCAACATAAGGATGATGATCAACTTTGATGGACTTGTTCATTCCATCAATGACAGAGATAATTTTAGAGCACCTGTGATGGAGAATATTATCTTTACCCAAAGAAAGAACCTGTCACAAATTTTATATATATATATAAAAAGTATCTTATGTACTACATAATTTTGCTATCTCTAATATTTTATTTTCTCTTCAAGGATATGATTTCTCTCCCAACACATTCAATTTCTTCTTCTTTTAGGTTTTGTTTTTTGGCAAGGCAATGGGGTTAAGTGGCTTGCCCAAGGACACACAGCTAGGTAATTATTAAGTGTCTGAGGCCGGATTTGAACTCAGGTACTCCTGACTCCAGGGCTGGTGCTCTATCCACCGCGCCACCTAGCTGCCCCCAAAACATTCAGTTTCCATCAATGTACAGCACAGAAACAATGTAAAGATTACCAGACTGCCTTCTGTGGGGGAAAAGGGGGAGGGACAGGAGGGTGGACCAAAGTAGAAAGGGACCTTCCCAAGGTCATACAGGTTGCAAATTCAAAAGTATAAAATAATTTAAAAATTAAAATTATAGGGGCCACTAGGTGACACAATAGATAGAGTACTGGCCCTAGAGTCAGGAGGACCTGAGTTAGGATCCGGCATCAGACACAATAATTGCCTAGCTGTGTGAACTTCAGCAAGTCACTTAACCCCACTACCCTGCAAAAAAATTAAATAAATAAAATAAAACAAAATCACATACATAACATCAATGATTATGTCTTGGACTTTCTCAACTACCACTGCAATCATCTAAAGAAGTTTTATCTGCTTTACATAGAAGGTAGCAGTAGGATTCCCTCCACAGAACTATTTTAATAGAACCATGAACTGATTTAGTCTACATACTAATTATTAATCACTAATACATCTAATCCTTGTGATTCAGAACTAGTTTACCTAAAAAAGGGCTGTTTTCTCTCCTAACTTATCCTGTTTTTCAAATCTGAAATCCCTTCCTGTTTTATTGCTTTCTACCATAGTCTACTCATTGAAATGGTTAACAGGAACACATCTAAGGTCTCAAATGGCTTAAGCTTCTAGAATAAGCATCTTCTTAAAGTTCCCCCTCTCTTCTTCTGAATTTCAAGTCAGCCTGTTCTGATTATGGTTGGGGTTTTTTTTTTTGCTATCTTCTTCATAGGCAGTGTCTTCTTGCTCACAAGAAATAGTTCCTAATACAGTGGCAAATAGGCACCTATTTGGGACATACTGTGAAGTACTTGAGTTTATGATTAATGATATCCTTCTGAAGATGTCATCTTATTTTTTATGATGTCACAGTATCCTCGTTTTCATTCATCTATTCACCAATCCTTTCTTCCCTGCATATTGGTTTGGGGGGGAAGCCATGATCTACTCCATTCATTTCAAATGTGTTAGGCTCAAGTTCAATCTAACAGAATTACTGTCTTACACATTCAATCAGGTGCAGGAAAAGGTGAGCCAAAGGCAAGCCTTTACCTTCCTGGAAAAAGAAGAGTGACAGATCACAGTTCATTGGCAATGCATTATTTCAGAGTAAAAGAAGAACCTTCTTCCTTTTTCACTATATATATATATATATATATATATATATATATATATATATATATATATATATATAATCTGAGCACAAAGGACTAAGAGTTCAACTTCTATCAGTAGATAAGTGAATTTGAATTTCATGTGCTCCGTTATGCATGATAAACTTTAGATGATGCACTAAAACATGTTTAAGAAACCATGGAGGAGAGGATAGCACACATTTTTGCTCATGTATTTTCCAAAGAGCTTTCCTTTGGGCCCTTCATTCCCTTTCCTGGGCTCTTTTTTTGTAATTTACAAGATCCTAGATTTAACAGTCAAAAGCACTTTACTGGACAGTCCTCTTCTTCAACAGACAAAGAAAGTGAAGCCCAAAAAGGTTGAGTAATTTATCCAAGGTGACACAGGTAACACCTGTATGGGCAGGCATGGGCAGCTAGGTGATGTAGTGGTTAGGACATTGGTCTTAGAAACAGGAGCAGAGTTTAAATACAACCTCAGACACCTGTCATGCCCTTTGTGACCTTGAGCAAGTCACTTAACCTTGACTGTCTCGCATCCAGGACTATTTCCAGGTATCTACATTGATCAACAAGCTGTAAACAAAATAAGGCAAATCAATCAAGATTTTACTCTAGGGTACCACATATGCATAGGATACAAATATGTAAATTAAAAAATTTTAAATTCTTGGTTTTTTTTTCATTGTTCCATTTGGAAACTGTAGAAGAAATATTGACTTTGGAATCTGAGGTAGTTGGTTCAAATATATACATTAAGGCTTGCAACCTATATAACCATGATCAAATCACTTAACCTGATTGGGACTCAGTTTCCTCATCTGCAAAATGAGAGGATTTCATTCTTCCTTGAAGAATTAATCGATTTGTGTTGATGTCATCGAGGAAAAATGGTTAAAGTAAGATGTGAGATCCTTATCAGTGAAAACCATAATGTGGATTCATTCCTTAAGCAGTAAAAGTCAATAATAATGTGGGTTTCCTAAGCAAGTGTCAATCAGTAAAAACCATGAATAAAGTAAATGAAGATAAAAGTAAGCCAAAAGAGAAAGCACGCTGACCAGAGCACAACTTGGATATGACTGTGTATGTCCAGTCTATAACGTTGCAAGTCTAGGACTAGAGTACAAACAGTACTGATATGGCACCCAGGTGTCTGAGATCTGAGGCCAGTCCTGTACAGAGGAAATCCAAAAATATCAGCTAATTCATACTAACATACTCTATAATTTTTCCTTCCTCTGTCCAAGTTCCATGATTAGCATGGGGCTTTGGGGAGGGGGGGGGGATCTTTGAGGAATCCAAATTATCATCTGATGCTGCCCAGATTGCTTTGATGTGAGTATCCCACTTGGATTATTAAACTACTTATATAAACAATCTGAAGCTTCCCAGTTTCTTCAGTATCATGTTAGACACCTCCTTTGGGGGATCCTAATATATCCCACTTCAGGGGATTTTTTTTTTTAGGCAAGATACCTGTGATTACTAAGTGATAGGTCCTATGTTAACTGCTGGGAATGCAAAGAAAGGCCTAATAATAATTAACAATCCCCATTTTCCAAGAGCTCGAAGTTAAATGGACAGCCAACATGGAAACAATATACAAGTAAGAGATGTGCAGGGTAAACTGGAGATGTTCTTAGAAGGAAGACATTAGCATAAAGGGGAGTCATCTACAAGACTAGAGAGAAAAGAACAAACTAGATAGTGAATTCTTCTTTTTTAGAAATCTTCAAAGAAACAGAGAAGACTTAAAACTGATATGTGGATTCCAGCTGACAGGCATTCCTCAGGTTGAATGTATGTTTATACAAATTTTATTATGATTGTAGAGTGAAAGATAGATAAATAGACAAATAAACAGGTAGAGAAATAAAAAGAAAATAGACAAATGCTACTGCTTGGCCAGTGTTGAAAGGTGGCTATTATAAAATGAACCTTTCTTAACCAGCTCTAGCAAAATAAAAGATTCTATTTTTCTCTTCTTTTTGAGACTGCTTTTTAAGTAATTAACTTCATATATATTAAGGTAAGTGTTTATAGATGAAACATTAAGGGATTCTACCAATAAGATGTGCTTCTACTATTCAGCTTAATTAAAAATCCAGATTTGAATGTTTAAGATCACACAATTCACACTGTATATTAAATGACTAATAGATAAACTAAACTACTAAACTAAAATACAAAGCTCTCAGATAGCCAAGAATTTAGCGAATGAGGCTCACTACCAATTTTAATTGGGCATTATTAATATTTCAAAGTATTAAAATGGAACTTTCTAAGTTCTCCTGAAAGGAAAATGAAGTTAAGATAATTAAAGTAGATCACTGCCTTTTATTAGAATCACTTAACTAATTCTATTAGTTAGGGGGGGAGGAAAAAATACAGCTGGAAGGAAAAGCTCTGACTTCTAAATAATTCTGGTGGTATTTAATTGCATCAGTGATAAAAGAATACACACTTTGAATTTTTCATATCATTTCATACTAAAGAGTACACACAATTGAGTATCTTTAGTGATGAAAGGGTCCAGTACTGGAATGTTGTTACAAAATTGTTGTTGTTCATCCCATGTTCTTTGATAGAACCAATATCTTTAGACATAAGTAGAAGGGGAATGAGAAGAGGAAGATCCCATGAAACTCTTAGTCCATTCTCTCTGATGGAAATGGAAACAAGCAATATCAAAAGAAAGAGCCACGAAAAATGGGTCACAATAAAACAAGAACAACCTAGATTACAGTTTTGGCATTCATTTCTTAAAATCGCTGAGTTATATCTATACATAGAGTTGAGGGAGAAGGAGAAATGGGCAAAGGCATGTTTGGGAGGTCACAAAGACTCAATCACTAGGTATTCAGGACTATATTCCAAGAAAACAAATACAAAGATGTCGGACATTCCAATAAAAAGATCAAAGGCATAGACTTGGAACACAAAAGAACTTTGAATGTCACCTAATCAAGGAATTATTAAGCCTTTTTTATGCCTTAGTCTCCTTTTGCTGTCTCCTGATACACATGGATCTTTTCTATGAAAAGTATTAAAGAAATTGTAATCTTCAATGTAAAGTTAATGAAAATGGAGACATTTCCCCCAAATCAGATCCCAATTTTCATTCCCTCTCCAAGTTTACAGAGCTCCTGAAATCTATTCATGAATTTTATAAGGGAGTGGGATTCAAGTTAAACTGATGAAGTATCGTCTCCTTCACTGTTCCCTCATAAGGCATTCATCACTTTTTAATTTGGGTCATAATTACCTAAATCCTTATCTTATCCACCCTTCTAAACTATAAGCATCTTGAAATCAAGAACTGCACATTTCTCATCTGTCCTCCTGGAGCTTTCATTCTATTGGTAGAAAGATCTAAGCTGAACAGATACAATATGATTTTTGTCAGGAAAGACATTATCATCTGGACAGATTAGGAAAGTGCTTCATATTAAAGTACAAAATAAGTACTGAAGAAGAATAAAGATTCAAAGACGAGAAATAAGGAGAAAGATCTGTCTAGAAGTGGGACTGCCAGTAGAAAGACACAAAGCTGGACAACAGTGGGCTGCATTTGAATAACATTTCAATGGACTTTAAGGAGCATAAAATTAAGTTAATAAATACTTATTAAGTGATCACTAAGTGACAGGTACTATGTTAAGTCCTGGGAATGCAAAAAAAGTCTAATAATAATTAACAATCCTTGGTCTCCAAGAGCTCCAAGTTTAAGGGACACACAACACGGAAACAACAATATACAAGTAAGAGATGTGCAAGGTAAATTGGCAATGTTCTTAGAGGGAAGGCGTTAGTATAAAGGGGAGCCATCCACAAGGCTAGAAAGAAAAGAACAAATCAGATTATGAAAGTCTTTAAGTACCAAGAGAGCAAGATATTTGATTTTAGAGGCAATCAGGAGCCACTGGAATTTATTGGAGGGAAATTTATTGTGGAGAAAAATATCTCTGGAAACTTCAGAGAGGAGGGATTAATGTCAAAAGATACTTGAGGCAGGGAGGCCAAAAAGGAAGTTATTTCAGCTATTTAGAAAAGAAATGACAACACTAGTTAGTGACAGTAGGAGTGAAGAGAAGGGAATTGATAAATTGTTATGAAGGTAGAAATGAACAGAACGACAAGAGAGCAGCCACGCTTGATGGGCAATAGTGAAGAGTCAGGATGAACTTCACTTGAAGAGATGGGTATAGATGGTGGCATTAATGCTGGCTTGTTATACAGAGAAATAAAAAATTCTTCTATTAATAGCACTAATAACTATTCAAAGTGATTTCTTAAAAACCACTACTAAATACTACCTGACATATATAATGGAAAGCATTTTACATAAGTGATCTTATTTGTATGTTACTCTACTTTGGAAGGCAGCTCCTATTAATATACTCATTTTATAGAGGAGGAAACAAAGATTTTGAAAGTTTATCTGATGTACCCAAGGACCCTCACCCAATAAGTAACTGGGGTGAGATTCAAGGTTTTCTTTATTCAAAATTCAAGTAAATTAACAACCTAAACACCCTCTTTAACTTGCTAAAGTGAATGAAAAATAAATGAGTAGTAGTCATAGTCTCTTTAATACAGTCCATGAATTATAACTGACAAATAATCTGATTGAGGATCAATCCCCTCTGCCGAAAGTGGTGGACAAATTTAGAGATTGAATATGGACCTTTCTAATATCTAATTATCATAACCATACTCAAAGAATTTGAAAGATGGAAGGGAATTCAGCTGTCAGTCAGCTTAACCCATACATAAAAGGACATCTTCAGTATAATGTACCCAGCAAATGGTTTTCCAGAGACTTTTTGGAGACTTCTAAGACATTTCCACTGGGCCACACTGTATCTTCTTACCTTAGAAAAAACAGTTGAGCTGATGTGGAAGATAAAACTCTTTTTAAAACAAAGACAAAACTTACAATTCTATTTCTCACTCGTGTGATCCAATTTACTCAGGGTTCAAAATCAGAATTGGGAGTATCCCCAACCTAAAGGAACTTACATTCTGTTACTGGGATACAGAATGTTTATTCATAGTTGAGGAAATAAAGTATGCATACAAAATACTTATACAGGCAAATGAGCTAAGTAATAACTGGGGAAATCAGGGAAGATGCTTATACATAACAGCATAAGAATGAGAATTTTAAGTCTTCACATACAGGCTGTGATCTCAAAGACATTCTTACTCTGCCTACTAAGATCATAGAGATGCTGATGAATAAGAAGAATTGGGCAAAAAGTGAAATCATAATAGCACTCCTTGACATACTCAGTCTGCTAGGAGCTTCCTAATATCTAAGCAAGAAGATCAATCACTCCATCATGTGGTTCTTGCCCCTCTACTCCCCTCTTCACACTCCCAAAATGCTATCTCTCATGAGGGAAACAGAAGTGATGGATAGCATAAATAAGGCACTTTAAAATCTATGAATAGGTAATACCCAAATCATCCTGGTAATATTGCAAAGCTCTTCAGTGACCCTGTAATAAAAGGGAGGGGAAAGGACAAACTTTTCTTCCCTTAAGAGGATTCTCTTGTCTCTGTGTACTGCAGTCCTGGCTAATTAAAAGAAGCCTCCATGGGACTGATGATGTAAATGGACCTAAAGGTGCTCTGACACTATAGTGGAAGTAAAAATACCATGTATATTTGGCATTGAAAAAGTCTAATTTATATTCACCTCTACAGCTTAATCAACCCACAAGAGCACTTCATTCCTGCCTGTATTCTCTTCTGTTTGTCTCTAGTTAATCTTTGAGTTTTGAGGGTTTTTTTAGAAAGATTTTATTTATTTTGAATTTTATAATTTTTTTCCCATAATCTTGCTTCCCTCCCCTCACCTCCCACAGAAGGCAGTCTGTTAGGCTTTACATTGTTTCCATGGTATACATTGATTTAAGTTGAATGTGATGAGAGAGAAATCATATCCTTAAGGAAGAAAAATAAGGTATAAGAGTTCAGAAAATTACATAATAAGATAAGGGTTTTTTAAATTAAAAGTAATAATTTTGGGGTTTTGTTCAAACTGCACAATTCTTTCTCTGGATACAGATAGTATTCTCCATCACAGACAGCCCCAAATTGTCCCTGATTGTTGCCCTGATAGAATGAGCAAGTCCATGAAGGTTGATCATCACCCCCATGATGCTGTTAGGGTGTACAATGTTTTTCTGGTTCTGCTCATCTTGCTCAGCATCAGTTCATGCAAATCCCTCCAGGCTTCCCTAAATTCCCATCCCTCCTGGTTTCTAATAGAACAATAGTGTTCCATCACATACTGAATCTTGGTTTTAAAACTGATGTGGGAATATCAGCAAGCTGTTCATGACACCTCAACTGAAAAACATCATTTTTTATACTTCTAAAAGAAGTCATGGTGTGCTGAGAGGTGAGGGTGGAGGGCTCTCCTAATTCCAGAATGCTGATAAAGAACTCTTGCATAAATGTGCAAGGTGTAGTAGAGTCAAGACATGAGAGATGATAGAGTAGAAGAGAATGATGTCATAATGTAAGAATTAATCATTCAGTTCTGGTTCAAGTTCAAGATTGGTCCTTGGTAAAATTGTGCTTTTTCTTCATGACACTGAACCTTTTATTCATTCATATTCATCAAGCAAACATTGCTTAAGGGCCTCCTCTGCTCCAAGCACTTTAGAATTAGAGATGCCTTCAAGGAATTTGTGCTCTACTAGGGGAAAGAACATGGACAAAGCAAATGAAATATAAAGTATGGACATCACATGGACAAAAAAAGGAATATTGGCTCAGGCCACAGGGTACAAACCCCACCTCAGATACTTATTATCTTTATCATTTTGGACAAGTTCTTTATTTCACCATCTACAAAATGAGAATTCTATAGACTAGGTCTCTGAGGTCTCTTCAGGAATAAATTCATGTTCCTCTGAACCTAAACAGGAAGAAATTTTGCAGAGGGAAGGGCAATGGCAACTAGATAAATCAAGATAGGTTTTCTATCATGTGGTTACCATTTGTTATTTCAATTAGGTCCAACTGTCTTTGACTCTATTTGAAGTTTTCCTGGCAAAGAGATTGGAATGGTTTACCATTTCCTTCTCCATCTTATTTTACAGATGAGGAAACTGAGGCAAATATAACTAAAAACTGAGGGCAGATTTGAACTCATAGAAATGAATCTTCTTAATTTCAAACCCATTGTTCTGCTGCACCACTGCATTGCGGCTGTCCAAAAATGACCTAGTGCAAATATCCTGAACCAGTTCAAAACAGTTACACAGTGACCCAAGGGCTGATGCTTCGGGAAAACATCTTGTGTTTGAATGAAGATCAGATTGAGCCTTTTGAAATACATATAGAGCAGTGCTGTCCAACCTTACATTAATAAGTTTTTTATAGAAACAATAAATATATTTTGATTTGCCATTTTAGTGAGAGCCTCAGTGTTGTTTACTAAAGGATTTAGTAAACCCACAGTGGCTGCATGTGACCTGGGGGTTATACATTGGACAGCCCTGATATAAAGTAAGAACTTTCAGAGAGCAGCCAAGACGGCGGCATGAAGCTAATGTGCTCCTGGTGCGTTCCCCTATACAATGCCAAATGAAGCCTCTACACATACATTAAGGCTACAGATCCCAGCAAAAAAAAAAAGAAACAAAAGGTCAAAGCAAGTTTTCAACTGTAAACATCTTCAGTGAAGATCTTTGCGGGGACAGAGGAAGTAAAGCCCAGTCAGGCAAGAGAGCAGGAAAGCCAGTTTGGGGTTTAACCTCACTGCAGGTCAGGTGCCAACAGCTTGACAATAGCACTGGTTCCAGCAGCTATATAGCAAGACAGAAGGAAGAGTCTCAGTCCCAAAAGTGGTCTGAATCCTGGGAACACTAGGGCAAAAGACAGGCCTGGGTTGGGAACAAACCTCTGCAGTAGCAACCCTAGGCTACATAGGCATAATCCAGAAAGTGCATGGATCAGACCCCAGTCCATCACAGAAAGCTCAGGACTATATACTGTCTATACCCCAGGAGCGCAACTCAATCAATCAAAATGAGCAAAAAAAAGCTAAATGAGTGCTAGCAAAATAAAGTTACTATGAACATAGAGGTGATAAAAATGCCTCCTCAGAAGAAGAAAGCAGAGGAAGAAATCAATTACCTATCTAGGAAGTCTTAGAGTACTCTAAGAATTGGATTCAAATCCAATACCTTATAGAAGAGCTTAAAAATAATTTAAAAACCAAAGAGGAAGGAGAAAAATGAAAAAGACAAATGAGAGCCATGCAGGAAAAGTATGAAAAACTGACCAAAGAAATCAATTCCTTTAAAAATATAAATAACTAACCAGAAAAAATGCAACTCTTAAAAAATAAAATTAAACAACTGGAAAGGGAATATAATTCAGCAAAAAGCAAAATTAGCCAAATTTAAAAGGAAACCTAAAAGCTAACTGAAGAAAATAAAACTTACAAATCAAAATTGGACAAATAGAAACCAAAGAATCTATGAGATACCAAGATTCCATCAAAGTCAAAAGGCTGAAAAAATTTTAAGAAAACATAAAGTACATTTTAGGAAAAATAATTGACCTGGAAAATAGATCCAGAAGAGATAATTTACAAATTATTGGTCTACCAGAAAGCCTAGATCAACAAAAGAACCTGCAAAATATCTTTCAGGAAATTATCAGGGAAAATTGCCCAAATCTACTAGACCAAGAAGACAAAATAGCCACTGAAAGAAAACTACAGAAAGAGTCCCCAGGATAATAAAAAAAACTCTAAGGATTATCATAACTCTAAGGATTACAGTAATCAAATTCCAGAATTCTCAAATAAAGGAGAAAGTAGTGAAAGAAACCAAAAAGAAGCGATTCAAATACAAAGGAAGCACAAGCAAAATTACACGGGACTTATCAGCTTCAACATTAAAGCATGGGAAGCCCTGAAATACAGTATTTCAGGGGGCAAAGGACTTCGGACTACAATTAAGAATTTACTACCCTACAAAATTCAGTATATTCTGTCAAAGGAAAAGATGGGTGTTCAATGAAATAGAGAACTTCCAAAATTTCCTAATAAAAAAGACCAGAATTGAACAGAGAATTTGATCTTCAAATTCAAGATTCAAGAGATGCAAAAAAGGTAAACAGAAAGGGGGAAAAATGTTAGTCAAAAACAATAAATTGTAAGCAAACCTACAAGGGAAGATTACACTTGTAACTTTTGAGAATTGTATTTCTTTTAGGTTTATTAAAGGGTTGAATATAGTTAAAGAGATTATACTTAGGGGATATGGGTATAGTTGGGTCTTGTCTTCTACAGAAGAAGACCAAAATGACATAACTATGTTTGAGACAATTAACAGTGCATTTGACTGTGGGTTATCAGACCATTAAGAGGTTAGAATGCTCTACCACAGGTCACATACAAATAGCCCAGGTGAAAAGCTGTGGTGTTTACTCAAAACTTACGTGTCTCACATTTCCTTTGAGTTACTTATTTCTGCCTTACTCATAGAGCTCAGCACTTTCTCTGATAAGGGCATCCTATGCTGGGACATCCCCGCTGCCTTACAAAAACTATAAAAAAAAAAGATAGAGAGATCTTCACGGTATCCCAGTACTAAGAGTCAGAAATGAGTTTACCTTAAGAGATACTTAGAAGTTTTGTAGTATCATAGCAGCAGAGGATAGGAACCTACTTAACAGGTTTGGACATAAAGAGATTAGGAAGTGATCTTATTTTAATCCATACTTTAGTTAACCAGAGTTTACTGACTATGGTTGGGGTGCTAAAGGTGGTGGGGGGGGGAGTGTGGAAGAGAGTATACCTGATACGGGCTATAGTTGGAGTACTATACAGATGAGGTCCTTTTTAGGACATGAAAAAATTTTACTTTGTACTTTGACCACAATTGTGGAGAATATGCTGGGGGGGGGTGCAAATGGTTTATGAAATGATTTGGTTTTACATGATGCTTTGGTTCATAAGCATTGTGTGTTCATGGAGGATACTTGAAAAGGTGGCATGATATAAAATGACTATAATTTGATATTATTCATGACTCTTGAGAAGTGCATTTCTAATGAGACATAGAGGGGAAGTACTTAGTGAGTAATGTGGCAATGTTGTTGATCAATCAATCAATAATCAATCAATAAACTTTTGATTAATTGTACTTTGAGAGAAATTTGGGCTTATTAATCAATTGATTTATTTTAATTGATAGTACTTCTATCAGATTAGACAAAAGGAGTACAATAGGGTTAAAACAATAAAAACATAAAAAGGAGGAATTGGGCTTTAGGCACAAAGACCTATTATAATAGAAGGAAAGATGGTAAGGTGTGAACACTGAGTAAATCCTATTCAAAAGATTTGACTCAGAGAGGGAATAACATACATTTCCAGATGGGTAGCCTTACCTACCCACAGGGAAGTAGGGAGGGGAGAGGGGAGGGAGAGGAAAAAATGGGAAAAAGGGATTGATAAAAAGGAAAGGACAAGTTATAAGCAAAAGTAGACTAAAAGTTAAAATTTAAAAGAAAAGTTAAAGGGGAAAGGGAGCAAACTTTATTTCTTTGAATACTTATATGAATAAAATAGAGAAAGAGGAGATCAATGAATTGGGTACACAATTTAAAAATCTAGAAAAAGAACAAGTTAAAGATCTCCAATTAAAGACCAAATTAGAAGTTCTGAAGATTAAAGGAAAGATTAATAAAATCGAAAACAAGAAAACTGTTGATCTAATAAATAAAACTGAGTTGGTTTTATGAAATAAACATAAGAAATAAGATAAAAATTTGGTTAATCATCAACCAAATATTATAAATAATGGCTATGAAGTGCATTTCCAATAAGATCAGAGATGAAACAAGGATGTCCATGGAATTCAGTATAGTGTTCGAAATGTTAACTAGCAATAAGAGAGGAAAAAGAAATTGAAAGAATTAGAATTGACAATGAAGATGCAAAATTTTCACTCTTTGCAGATGATATGATGGTATACATAGAAAACCTGAGAAAATCATCTAAAAAACTACTTGGAACAAGTAATAAATTTAGCAAAGTAGAATATAAAATAAACTCATATAAATCATCAGCATAGCTATATATGAACAACAAAGTCCAAAAGCAAGAGATAGAAAAAAGAAATTTCATTTAAAAAAACTGCTGACAATACTAACTCAATACCTGGGAATCTAGCTCCCAAGACAAGCCCAGAAACTGTATGAACACTATTACAGAGCACTTTTCACACAAAATCAGATCTAAACAACTGGAAGCAATGCCAATTGCTCATTCCTAGATGGAGCTTATATAATAAAAATGACAATTCTACCCAAATTAAATTAATTTTTCCATGCCACACCAATCAAACTACCAAAAAAGCTATTAACTAGGCTAGAAAAAATAGTATCAAAATTCATGTGGAGCTACAAAAGAATATCAAGGGAACTGATTTAAAAAATACAAAGGAAGATGGCCTTGCTGTATTAGATCTAAAGCTACACTGTAAAACAGCCATCATCACAACTGCCTGTCTAGGTTAAGGAATAGAATAAGAAATAGGTTAAGAAATGAATGAAGCAATGGATTAAGATAGTTTCAAAAGAAACATTAGTAAGTGACTGTAGCAATCTACTGTGTCACAAAGCCAAAGACATTAGTTTCTGG
The DNA here is from genome assembly GCF_037893015.1 of Macrotis lagotis. NCBI lineage: Eukaryota > Metazoa > Chordata > Mammalia > Peramelemorphia > Peramelidae > Macrotis > Macrotis lagotis. The sequence goes on along the minus strand of NC_133663.1, from coordinate 21,472,638 downwards.
GAAAAGAACTCATTATTTGGCAAAAATTGTTGGGAAAATTGGGAAATGGAATGGCAAAAACTAGGCACAGACCCACATATCTCACAGGCTATACCAAAATAAGTTCAAAAGGGAAAAATATTTAGACATCAAGGGTGAAATGAAAGACCAATGAACAGATCAAGAAATACTCTGTCAGATCTATGGAAAAGGAAGAAGTTTATGACCAAACAAGAAATGGAGTACATTATAAATTACAAAATGGATGCTTTTGACTGTATTACATTTAAAAAAGTTTGCATCCATAAAACCAATGCTCCCACTATGAGAAGGAAAACAGAAAGCTGGGCAACACTTTTCTCAGCTCGGGGTTCTCATAGAGGTCTCATTTCTAAACTAAATAGAGAATTGAGTCAAATTTAAAGGTTCCAAGTCATGCCCTCATTGATAAGTGGTTAAAGGATATGAACAGACAGTTTTCAAATGAAGACATTCAAGCCATGAATAATCATATGGAAGAAGGTTCCCAGTCAGTATTGATGAGAGAAAAGGAAATCACCACAAGCCTGAGCTCTGGCGTCCTGCCTAGCAAATGGGCCAAGAGGAGGAAAGGGGGATTCCCGGGCTGGGAGGGGAGGCCGGGCCGGGCCGCGGGTGGGGGGCGCCCCCGGGGTTCTGGGCCGCCTGGCTCTCTACCTGCCGAGGAAATGCCACCTTGCACCAGCCGCTTCCGTCCGTCGGTCTGTCGGTCGGGCGAGGGCAGCGTCATGCCCCGGGGAGGGCAGCGTCATGCCCCGGGGAGGGCAGCGTCATGCCCCGGCGAGGGCAGCGTCATGCCCCGGGCCGGCTCCCGCCGGGGCCCCGCTTCTCAGCGCTTTCCTGAGCCCAGGCCCTGGCAGCCTCCCTGCGCTTGGGGAGCCCCTGGCGCCACGGCTGGGCCTCGGCGGAGGTGCGGGGCCGCTCCCCGACAGCCCGGCCTCGAGGCCCGCAGGCGCCCCCGCCCCGCCGAGGCGCACCCCCCACTCCCCTTGGGCCCCCGGCCAGGCGGAGGGGCTGGCGCAGGCCCGGGCAGCTCGGGGGCGCCGCGCCCGTGGGGTGAGGAAAGCGCCCCTCCGAGGCCGTGGCGTTGGGGACGATGGTGAGGAGGGGGCGACGCCTGCAGACCCCGCAGGCCGGAGCCCAGCCCCGGCCCCAGGAGGAGGCTGGGCAGGGCGCGGGAAGCCCCGGTGGGAGAAGAGGAGCAGGCCCCCATCCCAGCCTCCGCCAGGCGCACCCCGGAGCAGAGGGGACCCACCAACACGCGTGGGCCCCCGACCTCTGTCCGCACAGCCCAGCCGCTGCACCTTGAGGAGAGCTTGGCCGCCTCTCCCCAGGCAGCAGGGCTCCTGCCTCCACAGAAGACTGGCCTTATGTGCTCCACCTGTAATCAATACATGCATGTGGCGGTCCTCTTCATGCAGTGCAGCCTCCTTGCTGACGGGCTACGTCATTGCTGTCCTTGTGGCCCAAACACCCCACACTTTTGGACCAGATCTGTTACTAGCTTGATAAAATGAATTCTCAGGAAGGAAATTATCTTCCTCATCTCAGGTTGGCACCGCCCAGTCTTATGGACATATAAAGTTACCCAGCAACCTCCAAGAGGTAAGTCATTTCCTTAGGATCCCACAGCCAGTGTGTCGCCAGAAGTAGGACTTGAACCCCGGACTGTGTGGATGGTTTGCCAGTTGCCCACCATGCCATGCTTCTCCTTCCTTTTCACCCTACAATTGCTAGTGATTGAATTTTACAGTTATACGTTGAGGTTTCCTTCAAGTGGAAGAAACAGCATTTCAGTTCTTAGAACAGCCATTCTAATACCTTTGTATTCAACTTCGGATCTCATTCTTTAATCATTTCAGTGATTTAAGATATAGCAGATAAGGTTAGGACCCACAAGAAAACAGATTGCCACTCCTTTTGGGGGGTTGTAAATTAATTTCTGATAGTTGCCATCAGCTCAAAGCCATTCTGATGAGGTTTTCCAACCTTAGCTAGGCAGATCCTCAGATGAGCCTGAAATCCATCTCTGTGCCACAACTCAAGATCTCCATCTTTCCTCTCAGAGATATTATAATCATGCTGATCATCAATATCATCCTGATATTGACAGATGTGAATTATTTACTCCCCATCTACATGTGATTCCATGATCCTTCCTTCATATTTTCCTTCACACACACTAGCTATTTCAAACCAACTTACTTCCTCTTCTCCATATGCCATCTTTTATCTCTAGCCTCATTGACTCTGCAAACTAGTGACCTTCTGCTTTCAGGGTTATATGGGGCATTCAGGAAGGACCAGTACCTTTAGTGTGAAGGTTAGTGATCCTTTTTTTAGGCTCATTCACCTTTGGTGTCTATGTAAAACTCAACTCTCACCAGTGGCTTCAAAACTATAGTATAATCAGCAGTCACCCATCAGTAAACCATCTTGGCAGACAGGCTAAACGAGGGGAAGGGCAACTGATGGGGCTCAAACCCTTCAGTATGTTAGAGGGATGTCTACCCCAAACATGTGAAGAGTTCCCCTGGCAGAAGAAGTGGATTACAATTTGTTCCAATGTTGAAGCAGTTTGGTCAGACATCAAAGACATCAAGGTCACCCACTGCATCCCAGACCATTACCAGTCATAACTTTTGTCTTGCCACTGGATTTCAATGAGTAGAAGAGAGTGTGATTGATGACTATAAAATTCTGCCTCAATTAAATCTTTCATGCATTAATCTAGCATCACCTTATGATGCAATTGTTCTGCCATGTCTTCATCTGCCCCTCTTTTTTTAATGATATTTTATTTTTCCAGTTGCAAGTTATGAAAGTTATTCAACATTCATCCCCATTTATATGCATATTTTTAACTTCTTCCACCCCTCTCTCCACCCCCCTCCCCTTATTGGCAAACAGTCAGGTGAAGAATGCACATACACATTTCATCTGCTCCTATTAAAATGCATATATTCTAAAATAACTCAGTGTCATGCTCTTCCATCATAAATGCTCTCCCCATCCTGGATTACTTACTATACCCTTCACATTTACTTACTGTACCCATATCAAATCATTCCAGTAGAATGTAAGCTTCTTGAGGGCAGTCTGTTCCATTTTGTTTTTGTATCACAGAGCCCAATACCCAATATGTGCTTAATAAATGTTTGTTTAAACAAATCACTTATACTTCAGTGAATCTTGCTAAATATCAGCTTCTAGAAGCAGGGGCCAGCTGAGTTTATTGTACATAGTAGGAACTCAATAATATTTCTTGAATAGATCAGTAAATGAATGAATGAATCTCCTTTGTGCAGTATCTTGAAGGTATACAAATAAGAGTTTTTAAGTACCCACATTCCTGCAAATACATTCAGTATATTTCCTTGGAATTATTTTGAATCTAATTTTATCAACTCATTATAACTTAAAACATTATTCGAAAGAAAAACTGTGAGTCATTGATGTTAACACAGTAGTCATCACTTTGCATATGACTAGACCCTGTCAGCACCTCTTTGATATAAGTAACTAAGGTTCCACATTCTACTTGGGAATCTGTCTCAGCCCTCATCATAAACATCTCATCAATGTCTCTTTACCCACTAAAATGAAAAATTAATGTATTTAAGCATGGTTATTACTCTAAGCATCTTTAAATGGGATTTGAACATTATTTTCTATATAGGAATAAAAGGGTGGTTCTAGTCTTAAAAGACTAAGCCTTAGTCTTTTAACTGAGCCCCGCCCCCCCCAAGCCCTAAAGTCATAATTTCTTTAAGGACACCAAATATAAGGTTCTTGTTAACATATACATATATGTGTTTCTGTTTATATTATACATATATACTTATATTTATTTATATATAAATATGTTTGAGGAAATATATTATCCATATGAATATGCACATGCACTGAAATTCTATATATGTATATATATATATACATACATATTTCAGTTAGAGAGGAAAGGAGAAATGATTACTTTGGTGGAAGATATCATTGTCAAAAACAAAGAAATGGACATAAGCACAGCCATGGCAGCCAATACAGCCTGACTAAAGAAAATCATGCTTGCTAATTGTATTTGCACATACATACACACATACACACACAATATTTCTTCCCATGTATGTCACATGAGTATGATAATCCCATGCTCTGTGGATCTCAAATTCTTTGGATATGATCATTCTCTCCAGTCATGCAGATCATAAGACTATCCATAATTTCCCAGTGACTCTCATTCCTATCTTCCAATCATGTGGAGTTTATTAGATGTGTGGGAGGAATCAGTTATATATATTCATTCAATTTTTGTGCTACTTTCTTCTTCAAAACTGTTTGTAATGTTTGCAGCTTCTTGTCTTCTATCCTAAACATCACCATACCTTGCCATTGCCAATCAAATGAAACTGAAAGTCAAATTTTTTGGTGATTCTAGTGCTCTGATGTTCATGGCTACACAATCATTCTTCAGAGTAGATTAGGAGTAAATAAATGGGCTTTCTTGATGAGTAATCATAAAAGAAAAAAATTGTATTTTAATTCTATTGCCTATTTTACTACTTTGGAAATGTTAGTCCTAGTATTTCTATTACTGACTCTTGTTCTGGTGGTGGAGTTAGTAGATCAACTCCTTTTTCTTGCACAAATTTAACTTAAAACATGTTTTCCTGTTGAGTTAAGCTCCATGCCAGATCAGATGGAGCATGGTCTGGATTCTTATTCCCCTACTCTGACCCCACCACCACCACCACCCTAAGCTTTACTCTGCCTATAATGTTATCATTTGACTCTCTTTATGAGGAAAGAATTGAATCCATGGAGTCCTCACCTGATACAGTTGCCTGCAAATTTTCTCCATCATCCCCAGATGCTATGGCCTTGTCTGGTTTGAAAAATTGAAGGATTGATCTGTGTCCTTTTGTGTCTTTTGAGTCTCCTTCATTTTCTTCTTCTTATATTTCTGGATTCCCAATCTGCACTTATGGACAGGTAAAAGATAATGTATTTTCCTTTCCACATGCATTAATCCAATACTTTGCTTATTTGTGTTTCTTTCAGTAGAGGTCTACCTGGCTGAACCCTTCTCTACTCTGTCAGTCTCCTGTTCAAAAGATTTCAGTTGATCTCTATAGCCTCTAAAATAAAAATGCAAACCCTTAAGTTTAAGGTTGGTAACCTTCCCCAGTTGAACTCCAATCTACATTTCTAGTTTTATTGCAAAATACCTGCCCTATACACTCTACCAGTTTTCTTACTCCTTAGATCTGTAGTCTTACCATTGTTCAATTCTGCAGTTCTGCAATGATTTTGCTCTCTTTGCCATTCCTCTAAGAAGACTCTGTAGTCCCAATTCCAGGTGTTTTCCCTGGCTGCTCTCCATGCCTGCCTGTAATACTGTCCCCTCTCATTCCTCTTCCTGACTTTCTTATCCTGTCCCAGATAAAATCCATCTTCTACAAGAAGTTTTTCTTAAACTCTCTTATTTTTATTGACTTTTTCCCATGTTTCTCAATGTATCCTGTATGTAAAATGTAGTATGTAAAATGTAGTATGTAAAATATAGTTTACATGATGTTCATTAGATGGTGAACTCCTTGAGAGTTTAAGGATTAAACTTATGGTTTATAGTCAGTCATCATACATTTGGAAACTATGTGACCTTTTGGCAAAGTATTTACCCTTGGGAGTAAGGATGCTGTTGGACTAGATTGACTCCCAAGTACTTCAGAGTTTAAATCAAATGGGCAAAAGGAAAGACAGAGAGAAGTTGGGAAAAGATTTTATTCTTCTATCACTTAAAGGTGTAAAAGACAAATTAGTAACTGTTCCAAGAGACTACAACTTTTATGGTCCATCAGAACTCTAAGAAAAAAGGAAAAAGAAAAAAGGGAGCCAGGCTAAAAGAGAGGCAGACAGTAAAAAGAAAAAAAGAGAGAAAGTAAGAAAGAAAAGAATTAAGGAGGAGGAGGAGGAAAAGGAGAAGAGAGAACAATACCAAAACCAAGCCATTGCTCTTTTTCAACCAGAGGAAAGAGGAGGCAAAAGAAAAGCCTAGAAATTGATATGGGATAACTATGTCGTAAAGCATCTCTTACTACTATTTTTCATCAAGTCAGATAAGGTCATATGCTAAGACCTGTACCTTGCTTCTCGGCAGCTCTCCCAAAGAATAAAGTAATATTTTATGATCTTCATGATTCCAAGCTTTACCAGATTTTAAAGTCGATAGAGGTGGCATCCCCTTTTTCAAAGAAGAATTCACTTTTGAATTAGAAGAGTCTCTCCCATTAATAAAACAGAAAGCTGACTACCCTAACCAGTCCAGAGGATTTATTAGGGGCCAAAATGTGGAATCAAGGGAGCAGGAAATACTATCAGTAAACAGAAAATCCATTGAATAAACAAAATGCTACCTACCTCAATCATTGATCATTTGGGCACCATGCTCTTCTGAGATCTCTCATATTAGGTAGGACTAAGCAAAGGTCAGGTGATGTAACTCTATACTCCCCCTCAATTTCCAAAAACAAGTTAAAAGAAAAATTGCTGTCAGCTATTAACTATAATATTGCTAGGGATGGCTGAGCAGGCAGACATGCAATAGAGGAGTTGGCCATGAAAAGAGATGGGCCATCTCTCTTCCTCAAAAACTGAGAATTAGTATTGCTGTTTTGAGTTGTTAGAATTTTCTTCTGAGATCCATTATGTCTCCCCACTCCTTGACCCCTGTGTTGTCAGCCTTTCAATCCTAATGAAGAATACAGATGCTGTTATATGTTTGAGTAAACTCTGATTTAGAACTGCAAGAACAAAGGATTATATAAAGATAGAGAGAGGTTTGGGGTATAAAGTGGTTAAGGAAAAAGACATCTCCTGTATTCTCAATAAACAAATGATCTATAAGGACAACATAGAATAGTAGATAGAACGTTAGATATTCATGGGCAAGACATATTAAAATACTTTTTCTTGCACCTCCTGACTATGAGATCCTGGGCAACTTAGCCTGTGAACCTCACTTCTTTATTTACAAAACAAGATTGGACTCTGTGGTCTCTAAGGTTCTTTCTGGATCTAAATTTTTTGCTCCTACTAGTCATGGTAGAAAGGGGAAGACATAGGAGAAGGCTTCAAATATCCCCAGTGTGAAGTAAACTAAAATCTAATATATCCTTTTGTGTATTCAAACTAGAAAAATCTCTTTGATGAGATGTAGTCTCAAGATTGAGTGGCTAGATTGTTTAGTGGATAGAATGCCTGTTCTGGAGTCAGGAAGATCCATCTTTCTGAGTTCTGACTGTGTATCCCTGGGCAAGTCACTTAAACCTGTTTCCTTCAGTTTCCCCATCTATAAACTGATTAGAGAAGGAAATACCAAACCTTTTACAAACAATCTCATTCTCTACTCCAAGTGCCTTTTGGGAAGATAGAATTGGCCTAGCTGGATGCCAGTCTGCTTTATCGGGGTTGTGTCAGATAAGGCTGCTGGTCTACACCAACCAGTTCTTTCTCTTTCTCTTTCTCTTTCTCTTTTCTCTTTCTCTTTCTCTCTCTCTGTTTCCCAGCTGAGTGCTATTTTAGTAGAAAATACTGCTACCTTCCCAAGGCCAAGAAAGCCTTTTAATTTCTGCAGCACAGGGAGGAGGGTGGGGGATGGAGTTTTTCATTTTGTTACAAACCTATAGGTAAGCTTATATAGCCCTGTCAAAATATGGTGATCAGTGGGGCAGGGAATGATGAGAAAACATTCTAGAGATTAGGAATTAGCCTTTTCTACTCTGAGTTCATTGAGTTTTTACTTTCCTATGGTTCTTGGTTTCTTGGACTATGCAGACAAATGAAATCTCTTTGCCTCTTACTATGAATTTCTATTGTGGGGAGGATTGAGAGGTCATAAACAGTGGAGAAAATGTCAAGACCTCCATCTTGTCGAGGGTTGCATTTCACATATTTTCTTTTGAGAGATTATCATGCCTTCTATACACCCGATATGACTTTCCAAAGGTTTCTGGAGATGCTGTACTCTTAAAAACACAAAACATCCCTTACTCATTGATAAATGTCTGTTTTGGACAAGAAGGGGGTATTATTGTTTTGTTGTTTTTGGTTTGATTTGATTTGGTTTTAATTTCTGAGATCTACCCAATCTCTACCCCCTAACTACCAGTCTTTCACTACTAAGGAGAAATTCAGATGAATTTAGAGTCACAGGAACATTGTTCAGCTGAGTTATCATATTTAAGTGAGACTTTATTGTTTCATTCTTGTCTGACTTCTGATGTGGGATCTTTAGGAATAAAAGATTTGAAGTCTGAGGACCCAACATTAAATTTTGACTGCAACTGCTCCAGTAACCTTGGTCAAGAAACCTTACCACTGTGGGACTCAGTTTTCCCATGTGTGAAATGAAAAGTTTGTACTCTTGAACTCCAAGTATTTTAGCTCTCAGTCTAATGATCACTAATGAATAATGGCAATTCAGACTAGTAATTCTTGCTGGTTAGTCACTTAAACATTGAGAAACTACCCTCTGAGCAAGGTCCTAATCTAACCTTAATTAAAAGAGACAACTTAAGCCTTTTGAAGCAGCCTAGCATGACAGATAGTTCTGGACTTGGATTCAGGAAAACTGAACTGAAATTCTTCATAGTTAGTAGCTGTAAATCTTGCCATAAGCAAAACTGAGGATTAAATCCTGCCTTTGACCCTAGTAAGCCATGTGGCCCTGGGCAAATCACTTAACTTTTCCAAGCCTCAATTTCTTCATGTATAAATTGAAGGAATACTAATGATTTTAATACCTACTTTCATTGTGTTTTCTGAGTCTCTTCACTAACTTTAAAGGGCTATACAAATGTTAGGTATTGTTGTTACTCAATCATTTCAATCATGTCTGACTATGATGCCATTTGGGATTTTCTTGGCAAAGATACTGAAATAGTTTGTCATTACAAAGCATGATGGGAAGGATGTTAGGCTTAGAGTCAAGAAGACTTGGTTCAGATTCTGCCTTTTGTTTTCTTTACTTTCTGTGTAACCTTAAATGAGTCAATCAATCTCTGAACTTCAGCTTCTTCATCTGTAAAATGATAGGATTAGTTTGGATGACCTTTGAGGTCCCTTCAGTCCTAAACTTCCAGTACTTGGCCATTTGTGTCCTGTTCTACCACTTTCAACCTCCCCTCCATTCATTATGTAGCATAAAAACACTTCATAAAAATTGCATTGTTTTCTTTGTGTAATGAAAACCCTAGCTATTGTAGGGCATTGCTAGGGTTGTTTTTGAAGTCTAACCCATATGAGGTCTGCCATCTGCTGACCAGAGGGCAAGATTCAGCATTCTCCCTTTGGAACCCAGCAGGAGGAGGTCTAAATTGGTGAGCCTTTTTCTGCTAGCTGGAGGATGCCTCAGAACTGTCAAATGTTTTTATAAGGTTACTAAATGGATTAGCGTAAGTGGTATGACAGTGCCAACAAAATTACACTATGTAAATGAAAGTATGTGGCAGAGCTTTCAGAAGCAAAGTGGATTAACAAGCTGGCCCAAACCACTGCATATGAAAAATTGATCAACAAACTACAAAATAATGAGCAGCCTTAGGATATCCTCTCTCCCTCTTTCCTCCCTATCTCTATCCACTCCTCTCATCTCTCTGTATCCCTCTCCTCCCCTTCCTTTTTTCATTCCTTCTTTCCCATCCTTTTCCCTCCTCTTTCTGTCTCTCTCTGAATCTCTGTGTCTGTCTCTGACTCTCTCTCTCTCTCTCTCTCTCTCTCTCTCTCTCTCTCTCCCCCTCCCTCCCTCCCTCCCTCCATCCATTCATCCATACCTCCCTCTATCTCTGGGATCATTTCTTTTTCTATCTCTCTGTCCCTCCCTGTCTGTCTGACTCTGTTCCACTCTTCTGTTTTTTTCCTTTATCTTTTATTTCTCTCCATTTTTATCTGCTGTCTTTGTTTCCTCTCTTCCCCCATCTATCTCTTTTTTCTCTTCCTCTCCCTCTCTCCCCCTCCTCTCTCTCTCTCTCTCTCTCTCTCTCTCTCTCTCTCTCTCTCTCTCTCTCTCTCTCTCTCTCTCATCTTTCTCATTTCTTTCTTGTATCTTTTGGCTTAGTTTATCTCTGATTTTCTCTGTCTCTGCCTGCCTGCCTGATGACTTTGGGAGTCTCACAGTCAAATCTTATCTTCTGAGGCAGGGGAAGGGAGATGGAGGCCTAGGCACCTCTCATCTCATACCTCTCACAACCACCACCATCATCATCAAGCCTCAGCTTCTGAGGTAGGGGGAAGGAGGATGGAGGATCTCAGCTCTAGCACTCCCATCATCATCTTCATCATCATCATCATCTTCATCATCATCATCATAACTGCCAGCATCTCCTTCCCACTCCCTCCTTATTATTTCATTACATTTGATTTTCCTTTCAAGAGTTCTTAATTGACATTTCAAATAACATCAGGCTGAAACTTGGCTTTGTCAGCCCTGGGTAGGTCCTGAATTTTCTTTCTTAAAGAAAAAGCTTAAGCTGACTAATTAAAATGCTGATTAACTTTTAAATACTGAAATGTTTTGTTCTGCTTTGGAGAACCTCAGACTTCAAGCTGTGATTCTTTTTGTGAGGGCTTGGAGGGAGGCCTTTCTTATTGTTTTCAAAGAAAGAATATTAGCCAAGAAAAGAGAAGGGATTTATTGAAAGCTTTATTGGAGTTAGGACTGACCATAATCCTTTGATTTTTTTTTCCCAAGGTTGACCTAAAGTGCCACCTTCTATATGAGATTCATCCCATTCTGGTCCCCATTCTAGTATCCTCTGAATCTGACCCCTTAAAATATTTTATAGAACAGACAAGAAAGTACAGTGAGAAAAATACCTGACTTGAATCCGATTTCACTTTAAGTCCTATCTCTGATGTTTGATATCAAGAGGTGGTCTTCTCATTTCCATATAATATTAAAGCACTATATTAATATTGGTTATTGGCATCATTATTGCATTATACTGAAGACCTTGGAGTCAGGAAGTACAAAATTTAAATCCTGCCTCAGGAATTTATTTGTGGCATAGTCCTGAGCACATGACTTCACATCTCTGAACCTCAGGCCACTATCTAACAAGAGAATTCCTTTCTCAGGTTTCCTCCAAGTGGTGGACTAAAAGTCTATCCATATTTAATAGAGATCTAATCATCAAACAGTACTTTTCCCCTTTTGAAGAATACTAATGTTCCACTATTTCATTTTCATTTTGATAAATATTTGCATTTATACTTTTGATAGACACATGAGTTTTGTAAATAAGAGTATATCCTTGGTGGAAATTCCAAGAATCACACGATGGCATCCAACAGAATCCAATTCCAGCCATGGTTTTCTACATATTTTCTACTGTTGCTCCCAAGAACCCATTTGCTTATATTGCACCATAAGTAACATCATAGTTATATAGAAAGGTGATAGCAAGATCACATGCTGTTGAGTCCAAATCACTAGGCCAAAACAAATTACATGACAGATTACAGAAAAACTGGCAGGTATTGTTGCTGAGCAACTAGTAGATTTATTTTTTAACATCTTGAAGTTACAGTACACGGATTGTAAAATGAAAGAAATACAACTCTCATGATTGGAAAACAGAAATAGAATGAAGAGAGTGGTGGCTGCAATAAGGTCAATGAACATGACTTTGGTTCTTGGCAAAGTTCCAGATTATACTGTGAATTTAAAGTTAATGAATATATTGAAAAAGAAGACAAAATCACAAGGGATCTATATTACTATACTGAGGAACAGTCATGCCACTCTAACTACATGGAAGTAGAATAACAGGAGTTTGACTCTGGCCTCGGACACTTGATTCTTACAAACTAATGTGACCTTGAGCACCTTGATTGTCTCACATTCAGGGTCATCTCCATTCCCCCTGGTTCCTATCTGGCCACTGGATCAAGAAGACTCTGAAAGAGAAAGTGAGGCTGGTGACTTAACACAGCACCCCTTCACTCAAATCCAATTCACATGCTTGTCATGGCATCACATCCCTGATGTTATGGTCTTCATTGAAAATGATGGACAAACAAAGGATATGCAAAGGCAATTTACAGATGAGGAGATCAAAGCAATCCATAGTCATGAAAAATTACTCTAAATCATTACTTATTAAAGAAATGCAAATTAAAGCTTCTCTGAGGTACTACTGCACATCTCTCAGACTGGCCAATATGACCAGAAAGGACAATAATCACTGTTGGAAGGAATGTGGGAAATCTGGGACACTAATACATTGTTGGTGTATCTGTGAACTCATCCAACCTTTCTGGAGAGCAATCTGGAATTACGTCCAAAGGACAACAAAAATGTGTATACCCTTCGATCCAGCAATACCACTACTGGGTCTATACCTTGAAGAGATGAAAAAGAACAAAAACATCACTTGTACAAAAATATTCATAACAGCCCTGTTTGTGGTGGCAAAGAATTGGAAATCCAGTAAATGTCCTTCAATGGGGAATGGCTTAGCAAACTGTGGTATATGTATGTCATGGAACACTATTGTTCTATTAGAAACCAGGAGGGATGGGAATTCAGGAAAGCCTGGAGGGATTTGCATGAATTGATGCTGAGATGAGCAGAACCAGAAGAACATCGTACATCCTAACAGCAACATGGGGGTGATGATCAACCTTGATAGACTTGCTCATTTCTTCAGTGCAACCATCAGGGACAATTTGGGGCTGTCTGTGATGGAGAATACCATCTGTATCCAGAGAAAGAACTGTGGAGTTTGAACAAAGACCAAGGACTATTACCTTTAATTTAGAAAAAAACTGATATTTTATTGTCTGATGTTGCTATCTCTTATATTTTATGTTTCTTCCTTAAAGATATGATTTCTCTCTCATTATATTCAATTTGGAGCAATGTATACCATGGAAACAATGTAAAGATTGGCAAATTACCTTCTGTGGGAGATGGGGAGGGAAGTAAGATTGGGGGGAAAATTGTAAAACTCAAAATGAATAAAATCTTAAAAAAAAAGAAAAGAAAAGAATGGATGATGATAATGATGATGATGATGATGATGATGATGATGATGATGATGATTTCATTGGAATATCTGAAGAAACCTAGAGATATAGTATTAGCCAAACATTTGACAGTCTCCTATCCTAGCAGAGAGGGCAGAGAAGGGGAGGAGGTAAAGGGGTCAACTGTTTGGTCACTCCCTCTCTCACAGATCACACCAAGCAAGATTGTTGGTTTCCAGCTCTTATCTTTTGGTATAACTTTCTCTCTTTTATCTCTATTCCTATAAACTATGGGACAGTGCCACCTCCTCCATGAGTTAGCAAGTTGGTGCTGATAGAGTTGTTCTGGACATCAAATGAGGAAGACTAAAGTTAAAATTCAGCCACAGATATTTTCTAGCTATGTGGTTGTGGACAAGTCACATTTCCTCAACTGTAAAATGGAGAGAATAATGGCACCTACCTTTGCACTACACAAGAATAATTTTTCTTTCAAACCATTTAAGAGATGGTAATGCAAAGGAAATATGGTAGAGGGAGGAATCAAGAGCAGTGGATATAAACTATACAAAAAAGGCCAGTTTAATTAAGTTTGATGCTGGGATTGGAATCTCTAAAACCTGAAGCTAACTCAAAGTCGAATCATTCAATTTACCCTAATAGGTGGTCAGTTGCCTACCCTTGGATGTCAATAAACAAAGATAAATAGCCACTTTTGAATTCTTTAAATTTTGGATTCCTTTCAGCTATAGGGTTGGACTAGATAGTCCCTAAGGTTCAACTCAATTTTAAAAGTCTGATTTTCTGAGAAAATAAGTGAGAGTTGTCTTCAAGCATTTGAAGGAGTGTAATCTCAATAAGGGATTAGACTTATTCTTTTTGCAGAACCAGTAGTGATGGAGAGAAGATATGGAAGGGAGAGTTTTCTGAAAGTTGTGTCTATCCAGAAATCGAATGGATTAACTGAGGAATCAGTGACCTTCTTCTTATTGAACTATAAGAAGTAGGTTGCAAGATATGTTTATTTTTGACATAAGTTTTACACATGGGCTAGAAAACATAATTATTAAACTGTTATCCAAATGTAAAATTCCATAATTCTATCATTTTTTGGTTTGTTTGTTTTTTAATTAGGAGAAACTTTATGCTATACTGGGAAGAACTGAATGGCAGGCAACTGGGTTTATGGTACCAACTGGGTCCTCTTGGTTAACCTCTCTGCTATAACCTTTCAAAAGCATCAGTCTCCAGATTCTATGAGAGGTCTCAATGATATAGAGAATTGTGAATTAGCAGAAACAAAATCTGTCAGATGGGTGGAGGTTCCCCCCTTGAGATTTTGCCTCCTTTAGACACTCCTGATTTCCCCCTTCACCTGACCTTCCCCTGGACACTGGCAGGCAGGAAGTGATATGTTGAAATTGGACATCAAGTACCTTGAGACAGGAAGGACGAGCTCATAAATTGCCATTGGAAGTTACCTGCTTCATGATGTAAAAGACCACTCCCAAGCACCACTCTGTCCAGTATCTGTATACTGGAGGGGTATTTGACAGGAAGTGCTGTCCCCTCAACCCTTCTTGCTTCTTCTGGCCTCCAGTCCACAAGGATGGGCCTTCCTCTGGCTCTTCCTTAAACCATGTGGAGCTCCATGGTCTTCACCATGTGGGCAGATTACCCCAAGCCTCATGACTGCTTGCCCTTGTCTTTCCCTCTGTCTGTCTGTCTGTCTGTCTGTCTGTCTCTCACTCTCTCTTTTCCTTCAAACTTCAGCTGAGCCTGCCAGTTGACCTGCCAAGAATAATTAGCAATTCACGTGGTCTTTCCCTTAAACTATTAACTTTCCTATCATTTTCTTATGTATTATAACTCATTTCAATAAATCTCTATTTTCTTTTACACCTGCATTCCCAGGTCAGTGTGTATCTTAACAGGCAATAATCAAAACTCAAGCATCAGCTACATCAACAATTCTTAAATCTTATGATTTTATATGAAATGAGCCAAATGCCAGTGTTTCTTTGGTTTGTTTGTTTTTTGCAATTTGGAATACTCTTTAAAAATGATGTTTTAATTTGCAGCTGCCCAGCCCATTTCCAAATAACTTTCTAACCATCGTTTCTACTCACATCTGTGGAATAGTCAAATCTCAACTCAAAATGTCATTCTCAGTATCTTCCTGTTCACTCTGAGATAAAATGTTACTTCGAAACTAAGAATTTAAATACTATACCATCTAAATTTCACTTTACTTTCTATTCCCCTGCACACAATCTCCATTCTTCCAAAACTTGCCTGCTGTTCACTTTCCATTCAGCACCCACATTTGAAATTCTTTCTGGTCTCCCTTTTACCCTTATTCCTGCAATTCCATGAAGTCAGGAAGGTGGGATCAAGAAAACATAAGTTAAAATTCGGTTACTTTCTAGCTGTGTGAACCTGGGCCAAGTCACTTAACCACAGTCTGTCTCAATTTCTTCAATTGCAAAATGGAGATTATAATAGCACCTACCTTCCATAGTTGTGTGAGGACTAAATGAGGCAATATTTGTAAAATGTTTTGCAAAGTGTCTGGCCCATAGTAGATACTTATTAAATATTTTTCCATCCCTTTTTGAGTGCTCTATCTCTTAAAATCACCTTGCATTACTTTGTATATCTTTTAAGTTAACTTGTTTACATGGGTTCTCTCTCACAAAGAATATAAGCTCCTTAAGAGCAGTCTATTTAACTTTTATGTTTAGCATAATGTCTTGCACATAGTAGATACTTAATAAAAGTTTGCTGAATTGAATTAAAAATATGTTCAAATTGTTGCAATCATGTGCTAGTTTCCTGTAGCATGAAAGCATATAACTAGACAGTTCAATATCTGGATGCCTTGTGGGTAGATATACCACCTTTAGGAAGCATAAATGCCTTCCACATAATTCTTATCTATCCAGTGCTTCTACTCCAATATGCCCACCATGATTTCTTCACTCATCCTCGTTAATATGGTCTCCCATTCACTGAGTTACTCAAACATCATACAAAGCCAAGAGATTTGGACTGTCACTGTTCCCAAAGGCTATCCACCTAAATTATTTCATTTTACTCTCCCACTGAATCCTTAAAGACAAAATATATAATGGGGCTTCAGTGTCTATGTGAAAAATAAGATGGTAGACCATTTAAGTAGATTATAGTATTGAATATCTCTGGCATTAGAAATACCCTGATTTCATCTTTCTGACATTTAAATGTAGAGGGAAATTCCTTTGGGTATCAAGTGGGTTTTATTGCTTTATCTCTAGAAGGGACTGTGAGGTCACTGAGCTCAACCCTGTCATTCTACAGGAAGAAAATGAGCATGAAGGATTGAAAGTAATTTGTCCAAGGTCATATAGGCAATAAGTGAGAGAGGTAGAGGATTCAAACACAAGTCTTTCAGTTCCAAATCCAAAAATCTTTTCACTCTTTCAGTTGATTTCTACAACTCAACAACGCCCCCCCCAAAAAAAAACCACTCTTAGACTAATTAATCCTTTGATAACATCAATTCAGGTCTTGAAAATGTCACTAATGTTTTCTAGTTGAACAATTCAGACAGGATTTTTCAAAAACTGATGTGATAAAATGATTCTGATGAGAAACAATCACATTCAAGTTTTTAGAAAGCTATTATTTGGAGGAACAAAAGATAAACAATAGTATTAGAACTGTATGTACGCTTGTTAATTAAGTTTCTTTTTCTTATGGGTCATAATAAAGGGTCACCACAGTGCCTTAAATTGCTTATATCTCCAACTGAAATGCATAATGTAAGATATTTATGACATTTTGAAAGAATAAAGTAAGCAGAACCAGAGGAGTGATGACAATGACCCTCAGTCAGTAATCAGATGAACCTATAATTCATATATTTGAGGCAGGACTCTGATGATGCAGAAACCTAAACTATATCTACCTTTCCTCTATGGTTCTTGCCCATATCCTCCCAAAAGTCATCTCAGCATGAGGATCCAGTGGAATATTCTGCTAATAGTTTTCCATTGTGTAATATTTATCATGAACTCTTTGAGACAGCAGAGTTCCCATTCTTGCTATCATACATTCCTGGAAAAATGTTTGTATCAAATACAACCAGGTAATGGAGTTAATGAAGCAGTTATGTGGAACAGTGGACAAAGCACTAGTTTGGGATCAGGAAAGCAACTCTTCCTGAGTTCTAATTCAGCCTCAGATACTTACAAGCTGTGTGACTCTGGACAAGTCACGTATACCAATTTACCTTAGTGCCTCATTTGTAAAATGAGCTGGAGAAGAAAATGGCAAACCACTTCAGGATCTTTGGATTCACAAAAAGTCCAACATGACTGAAAAATGACTGAAAAACAACAATGAAGGCAACACTGAAAGGAAGCTAAATTCTGATGGACTTTAAGGAACTATCTGGTTCCAGAACAGGGGAAGGATCATATTTCCTTCCTTCCTTTTTTAAAAAAGAGAGAAAGAGATGCTTCAAGTTTAGCATATTCCTAACGTTTTTAGATGTGCTCTTGTGTTGATTGATTGTGTTTAACTGGAGTCAATGTTAGGTTGGAGTGTTAGATGGTCGAGGAATAGAGGTTTTGTCTTTAGAAATGACCACGATTTAAAACAAAAAGAAGTATCAGAGTCAGAATCAGAAGATTTGATTTCAAATCCTAGTTTGGTCCTTTCCTCTACCTATGGAACTTTAGAAAAATCACTCAACTTCTGAGTCTTAGCCTCATCTATAAATGACTAGATTTTCTCTGAAGTCCATTCCAGATGTAAATCCTATAAGACAACCATTAGGTGACTGTGCTAAGAATCAATATAAATTAAATGTGGATCAGAAGACTTTTCTGTTTAGACAATGTGAAAATTTACCAGATCATTTCCTGTTGTCCAATGGAGTTTATGTCTTTTAAAACACAGCAAAATTATTTCTACTTAGGGTAATGGCCTTGGTTCTAAATAGGTATGGTCTTAGATGAGTCTTCTTCCTTCCTTCAGAAATCAGGTAAATAAAACTTGATTATCAGCAAACATATCCATAAAACTAGCCAATTAGTTAGCCTCTTACTGGTACAAGTAACAATTCACTCAAAACTGCAATATGATATAATGTGAAGTTGATCAGACCTAGAATTTTCTGCATTCAGTGAGCTTTTGAAAAATCTCATAGGTGGTGTTCACTTCATAACTTTACATTCACAATTAAGTCAAAAAAGTACAGAGGGTATCCTTTGCTTTGGGTAACATAACTATCAAATGCAGCAGGAATAGTCTAAACAGTTGATAGTTTTATGATGATATATTCAGTGGTTAAACTTATCCTATTTATTGGTCTTAAGAAAACACTAGCAGCTGAGTTATTTTTTCTTTCAAGTCTTGATATTCAATAACCCCCCCTTTTTTTCTTTTCCCTTGATCTCTCTTGTTTGCTTCCAAAGGTTATATTGGGTAAATCTAGAACTGTAGATTACAAGTAAACTAATTTGGACAGAACAGAAGAGAACAACTCATAAAAAGGTAGCAAGTGACTGTGTGAAAGGAGAAATGATCTCTGTTGGACTTGACAAGGATCATGATGGTGTCACAATGGTGATGGTGGGCATGGTGATGGTGGTGATAGTGGAGATGGCAGAGTTAATATTGAAAGAGATGTTGGCAGAATACAGTGGTGTGGGAAGTCATGGTGCTGATGTCGAAAAACATGTTCATACAGAACATGTATTAAAAAGAATAAATACAATGAGATACAGCTTATTAAAATATAATGTATTTTTTTTAGTTTTTTTGCAAGGCAAGGGGGTTAAGTGGCTTGCCCAAGGCCACACAGCTAGGTAATTATTAAGTGTCTGAGATTGGATTTGAACTCAGGTCCTCCTGACTCCAGGGCCAGTACTCTATCCACAGTGCCACCTAGGCGCCCCTCAGCTTATTTAAATAAGAGATCATTTGGGAGAAAGGACATAAGCAATTGGGAGGATTATGGAATTTTTTTATGAGTTTTATCTTGAAGAAAGGCAATTATGAGGAAGAAGTGAAGAGGGAGGTCATTCCAGGTGTCACTCCATTTACTGTTAAGGGACCAAAGGGAAGTTACTTTTTTAACATGGAAAAAGGAATTGAAATCTTGGGAGGCAGAAGCCAAAGTGGAAAGAGATCAAAGGAACCTGTCAAAGAAGATAGGGGCCCAGGAGTATACATACCACTACAGTCAACTGTAATGACCAGTCTGCTACAAGGGAAAGACATTACTACTTCAAATTGAATAAAACAGTTAAAACTTTGCGTGGTTCACTGACTCACTTAAGAAACAGCCAGCCTAGACAGAATTTGTTGCCACTTGGGGATTGGGTAAATTTATACCCCCCCCACTTCCTCTTATGCCTCCATCTTCTTCTGTTGGTGAACTGGCATCTCTTACCATTATAATTTTCCTGTATTACTAAAATGAAGTATTTCTTCAGATAAAGATAAACTGACTTTTTATTGTTTGCTGAATAATTGTTAGCTACAGGATTATAGGAAAGAACAAAGGGGGAATCTCTAGAAAAAAAATTAGCCCTAGCTTCAACAGTAAGTCCATAATGAAATATTCTCTCTTGTCCTCTTCTCTCCTTTCTTTTCCTTTCCTCCCTTCTTCTCTCCCCCTTTCCACAAAGAAGGGATTCAAGAAGAAGAAGAAGAAATAATTGACTTTTCTCTGCTGGGGAAGGTACACATTTTTATTTCTTTTTGTTTTTGTTAGCTCTGACATTTAAAAAAATATTTTATCCCCATGCTAATCCCCACTGCACTCATCTACCCTACCAGAAAGCCTATGAATATTAGTGCTTATTAATTATAGCTAAACTGACTAAATTGCCTTTTGATGTTTGGCTTCATAGAAACATTATGATTCAATAAAGTGAATCTGAAAATTTGATCTTTAGAATTTATTTACTATTTAACCTTGAAAATTTTAATATAAGAAAGTATTAATATGAGAAGTAGACTTTCATTTTGAAGATGAAAATATTTTAAACATTTTAAGCATAATACCCAAGAGTATAATCCATGTCTACATGAATAGCACAGTTATGGGGGGGAAACCAGTACAAACACGGGAGGATCAGCTTGAAGACCAATTTGGCTGACTTACAGAGTGCGAGTGTGTCATTAATGTCAGATCAGACTAGCAAGATGTTAGTGCCAGATTGTGAAGGGCTTTAAAAGCTCAATAGAGAAGATGAGATTTTATTAGATTTTATCCAAGAGGCAATAGGGAGCCAATGAAGTTGAGAACAGAGCTAGGCACATCTGCATTTAAAGCAAATCCCATTGGCAGCAGGATGGACTAGAGTAGGAAAACACTGGAGATAAGGAGACCAGTTAGGAAACTGTTGCAATTTGTGAATAAATAGAAGAAGTAAGATAAAAGATTGTTGTAAAGATAGAAAGGGAAGGATTTGGCAGCTGATCCCCCAAACTTCAGCAAACCATGTGAATTAGTGATTGTGACTGAGAGTACATGCAATCTTGCCCTTTTGAAAGCTATCCTTTATTAAAAGAATATAAATATGGATGCATTAGTACTGATACCATCCATTTCATCTATATTTTATTGCTATTTGATATCTTCATTTGCCTATATGTAATCATCCTATATATCATTTTCTATTTTTGCTGTTCTTTGTCAAGGGCTTCGATTTTTCTCTAAATCTCAATACTAGTATATCTACAGTCTCTTACATTGTTCCTTATGGTGTCTTGATATTCTATCAAATTTAATGACAACAGTGTTTGTTTTTTTTTCCCCAGTCTTCTACCAATCATCAGAGAAACTGTTTCAGGTATTATTTTAATACAAATGTTTTGTTATGATTTTTTTGCACAGATGGATTTTTCTTTTATTTCTGAGTCATACAATCTTTGGGTTAAAAGGTAGGCCAGACTTTGTATTCTTTTTTTGGGAAAAAAACCACTTTGTATTCCAATGTGGTTAGACCACTGCCCACCAGCAGTGAATTGGCTTGCCTGCTTTTCAGCCGCCTTGGCAATATTGGATTTTCCTTTTTTTTTATTATTTTTGCCAATTTGGAATAGACATGGTGTTTTAATTTTTAAAAAGCCTCATTTCATATGACAAGAATTGAGAAAATAAAAGAATGAGAAAATGCAAAGCCTATCATTCCAGCATAGGATAAAGGAAAAAAGCATAAGGAAGGGAATTAAATTAATTAACACTTCTTAGAAAGGAGCAACCCAAATAAATGGTCTCAAAATATAAGCATACTTGAAGAGGTGTTGAGAGAAATCTGAAGGAAATTCTTATTTTAGTTAAGAAAGAAAAGGATAAAGAAATTTTATATTGTACATATGTAATATAATCACATATCTTATGATATATACATTATATATAATTAAATATAATTGTACATATTATATTGTATATATAATGTGAGGGAAGGAGAATTAATGGGAGGAAACTGAGAATAAATAATGAAAGTAAAACTAATCAAACAGATTCAATTAATCAAAGGACAGGTAAAGAAGGAAAGATACAGTTGAATGAAATGGAGGAACACACATTTAACGATTGCATTTTAAGATGTAAATGGATTAAACTTTCCCATTTGAGAGAGAGAAAGAGAGAGAGAGAGAGAGAGAGAGAGAGAGAGAGAGAGAGAGAGAGAGAGAGAGAGAGAGAGAGGATGTATGTTGAGAGGTAGAAAAGCAGAATTCATAAGACAAAACCCAACAACTTTTGAATGCAAGAAATGTATCTAAATCATAAATAAATTAACAAATAGCTCATACTTAACTGGTTAAGTGCTAAGGGTAAAAATACAAAACAGTAAGGCAATCCATTCCCTCAAAAAAATTCCCATTCTAATAGGAGAGATCACACAGCTGGAAAGTTTCAGCAGGAAGTCAGTCTCATGGTGCAAAGGCAACAAGTGTTGATGTTTCTTCTTTACTATCAATTTCACTGATAGAATCATATCTTTTGGGTGGCTAGGTGGCATAATGGATAAAGAACTAGCCCTGGATTCAGGAGTACCTGGGTTCAAATCCAGTCTCAGACACTTAATAATTACCTAGCTGTGTGGCCTTGGGCAAGACACTTAACCCTGTTTGCCTTGCAAAAACCTAAAAAAAATAAATTAATATCTTTTTACATTATTGAATCATTTGATAATGCTAGGGTTCCAGTGCTTGTCCTACTGCTGGTGGCAGCTGAGCATTGCTAATGGTAATGAGGAAGGTGCCTCCTCCCCTCCATTCAATGATTTCCACACTCAATAGTGGTTGCCACTCCAAAGGCTCCCTGGTTCAAGGTCCTGGTCTTTCTCTACCAGGGTCTTGGAAGAGATGGCAATCAAGGTGGTGGTGGTAATTTGATTTGTCTGATACAAAGAACCTCCTTTCCTTCAAGGTTTGATACATATGAAAATGAGGGATTGTAACAAATTTTACTATGTTTCAAGGAATTGCAAAAAATGGGAAGGAATTAAAATCATTGTTTTAGATATAAATTCTGTTAGTATTGCCAGAATTAATAAACAAGGAATAGATGAAATCTGAAGAGATGTGAAAGTTGAGGGAATATATTTGAAAGATGATTGGAAAATTTGAAGAATAATGTTTAGAATATTCCCAGCTTCGCATGTCTTTATTATAAATAGAGAATAAAGAAATAATAAACAAATGAAAATATCAAAAATATAAAACTTTTAGAAATCTTAACTCCTTTAAATAATAATTAATAGAGGAAACACTATTAAGATAATGTTTAAAGTACAACATTTGCTAAAAGGATCTTTAGTCTGTTGCATGTTGCAATAAGGTCCAAGAATAGTAGCTGGAAATTGTGAAGTGTTAGGCTTCATGTTCATGGGGGGTAAAAAAAAAACTTCATTAATAAACAGAAATCTTCAAAAGTATAATGAGCTATCTTGAAAAGTGATGACTTTCTCATTTTGGGAGGTTATTAAGACCTCCATGGTTATTGATGAGAATCGTTTTTTAGTCATGACTTAGACTAGGGAGCCCCTGAAGTCTCTTCAAACTTTTAACATTTATGCCTTGGACAAAATGGCAGTTTACTGGAATTCAGTCCCATGTTTACTTTTAACAATGTGATTGGAATGAGCAAAGCATTTACTCCAACTCAATACTTGAAAATTGCCTGTACTTAAAGTAAACATACTTTCCAGATTGACATTGCTCATTACCCATTGTCTTGCCACCCTATATCTTGCCACTGGACTCTGATGACTCTGGAGGAGAGAGTGAGGCTGATGACTTTGCACAGCTCTACCTCACTTAAATTCAGTTCACTTTCAAATCAAAACATCATATTCTTTTTTAAAAAAATATGGCAATAGGGTTAAGTGACTTGCCCAAGTTCACACAGCTAGGGAATTATTAAGTGTATGAGGCTGAATTTGAACTCAGGTGCTCTTGACCCCTGGGCTGGTGCTCTATCCACTGTGCCACCTAACTGCCCCCCAAAACATTATACTCTTGATGACATTGCTTTTCTTTTTATTTATAAATTGTTTTCCAATTATATACAATATTAATTTCTATCAATTTTTCAAGGTTTTGAATTTTGTAATTTCCCCCTCCCTCTCTTTCCCCCTCCCCCTAGGAGAAGGCATTCTAAGTGTCTTTACATTGTTTCCATGATATGCATAGATCAATATTGAATGTGTTGAGAGGAAAAAAATATATCCTTAAAGAAGAAAGAAAATAATAGAGATAGCACAATTATGTAATACCTAAGACCATTTTTTTTTAAATTGAGCATAATAATCTTTGGTCTTTGTTGAAACTCCACAGTTCCTTCTCTGAATACAGATGGCATTCTCAATCACAGATCCCCCAAAATTGTCCCTGATTATTGCACTGAAGGAGTAAGCTCATCAAGGTCGATCATCTCTGCACATTGTTCTTAAGGTGGTCATTATTCTTCTGATTCTGACCATTTCACTCAGCATCAGTTCATGCAAGTCTTTCCAAGCTTCTGTGAAATCCCATCCCTCCTAGTTTCTAATAGAACAATAGTGTTCTGTCACATCCATAAATCACAATTTGTTTAGCTGTTCCCCAACTGATAGGCATCCCCTCAATTTCCATTCCTTTGCCACTACAAACACAGCTGCTATAACATTGCTTTTCTTCAAGAATGAAGGATGAACAGTTTTCCAGACCAAAAAAAATCAGACATATGGCACAGTAAAGGATATTTTCTCCAGATATGTTATAAGAAAAAAACTAACAAAAGTATGAAATGAAATTATACTTAGCTACATAGTTAACATAGGGCCTTATTGAGAATGATATAGTTAAGTGAACCAAAATTTTCAGATCACTTAAAATCTATGTTATTAAAGTATTTGGCTTCTATTTCTATCTTTCATGTTTCATTGCATATTTTCACTTGCACTGGTATGAAAACCATCTTTAACAATTATTAAACTTAATTTTTCAATCATTTTGCAAGCATTTTGCTTAAGAGCAAGTAATTTGAGTTATCAAAAGACATTTTATTGTTTCCAATAGGCAGTGATGACTTTCCAGTTTTCTTAAATTGTTAAAAAAACATTCATTCTCAACAGTAGAAGAATCAATTCATATATTTTCCTTTGGAATATTAAAGTTCACAGCAGAAGTCTTTCAGTATATTCAACCATTTCAAATCTGTAGAAAGTTTCTCCTTATCCTATTTCTCTAGTAGATGTTCACTGACATAAGTTCTAAAGCACAAAATTTGCTAAAAGGATCTTTGATGAACAAGATTAGAAGATGGTTTTAGGAAAGATCACTTGTTCAGATTATCCCATTCAGAACAACTTTTTTTCCCCTTGAATCCAGAATAATTTATAAAGTCTATCAAAATCTGACTTTCAAACAAATTATCTGGATAATCTAACAAAGGAACATAAAACTCCATGATGTCATGTTTGTCAGTTGAACTATGTCCTAATTGAGCCATTGATGAAATTTTGAGAACATTTTAATTCTCTTAAATATTTGTATATTCAAATATGTACAAGTGCCCCTCCATTTTGAAAATGTAATACTGGAAAATCGTGTGAGCATTATGAAAAAAATGAGCACCAACATTTTGACATCATCTTTTATTTTTTTGAAATTGATTCAGGTATTTTGAACTAATAAAAATAAATTTATAGCTGTTGAAACATTACTAAATACCTAAAGGCATCCATAAATTCCTAAGTTAAGATATTTTCTCTAATTATTCAATTGTAAGTTATCCATGCCTCAACAATCTATGTAAATCTTATTCGTGCTTTTTTTTTTTCAAAAGCTCACCACAAAGAGTGTATGTGGTATACTGGAGTGCCTTATATCTTTCTCCAAGTCTCATGAATGTACCAATTGCTTATCTACCCAACATTCTGGTCTTTAAGAGAATGAGACCATCCCAATATTCTCTTTCTATCACAAAATTTCTTGTTAATATTCTTTATCCCTCTTCTTCCTTAGAAGAACTTATTTTTCATAGTTGGATACTGTTCATACCCATCATGTTTACCTCTACTGATCTTCATGTGAAATAGCCATAGCATTTTTGTGTTGGAATGGGACAAAATGTATCTATGTTCAAAAAATTACAGAATGACTTTAGCATTCTAACCATATTCTTTATAAAAAAAACAGTAAGAATATTCCAAACACTATAATTTCTAAATAAATTTGAAAATTATTAAGTTTGTTAATATAATTTTTGTGGATGTGGGTCATTCACTATTCCCAACAACAATAATCTATGTCATTTATATGACTTTTGGGTAAAAAGTTGTTAGAACATCTTCTCTCTACTTCCTTAGTATACTATTATGAGATGACCTGATCTTAGAGCCTACAACTTATCTGCTCTGTATGCATCTTATGTGTAATTGTTCCTTTACATATGGAATCCCTCATTAGATTGTAAGCTCCTTGAGACTCGGGGCTACTTGTGTTTTCTTTGTATCCCCAGAAGTTTCCTGGCTCCTAGCAAATTCATGTTATATTATAGGCAGACAATACAGAAGGGATTATTGAACTGTGCTATGAGAGGCCAGTGGCATAAGGCAGGCAGAAGATAGTGATACACAAGATCTACACAATTTTCTGGACTCCTAAGGAAAAGAAAGCACCCCACATAGATTTCTAACTCCTTTGTCAAAGTCTCTCTTATCCCATCCTAGCTATTACTACAGGAGAAAATGATTATTTACTTTTCTCACCTGAAAAGATATTATGTCTATATATTTCAATGTAATGCCAGTATTTTATGCATATATCTTCGTATGATGGGAACATTTTTCTCGGCAGTTATGAATCTATAAGCATCTAATGGAGTGCCTTTCAAGACATTATTGTAGAGTAGTAACCTTCAATTCTTGAAGAATACTACGGCTCAATGCAGACTTATAGTATATAGCCTGGCAAGGGGAGAAGATCTGGCTGTAGTCACCTGGATACATCTCATCTCAAAACTTCCCAAATTCAATGAGGATTACCACCTGTTTGACCATAAGGCAATAAACATTGTAGGCATGGACTCTAACAAAACCCATCTAACAGGGCCTTCAAGGGCTTGGTTTTATGGAAGCTTGGCAAGTTGGAGATAAAAGAGATAGAATTCATCTAATCCAACTCCCTCATTTTACATATGAGGAAGAAAAAGGCCATAGGGATAACCATAGGTATATTCAGGATTTAAATTCAGAAGCTATGACTGCAAATGCAGTGCTTTTTCTGCTTATACCAGCCTACACATGAAGGCACTTGGGAGTCAACATGCAGAGCACCAACTCTGGAATCAGGAAGATCTTAATTTCCATCTAGCTCTCAGATCATTACTGATATGTAATCCTTGGTCAACTTACCCTCTGCCTGCTTCAATTTTCTCACCTCTAAAATGAGAATAAATAATAGCATCTATCTCCCAGGATTGTTATGAGAATAAAATGAGATAACATTTTTAAAATGTTTTGCAAATCTTACAACACTAAATTCATAGTAGATATTACTATTACAGTTGGTGTTCACAGTTTACTCCCATTAATGAAATTATGGAATCCATCTATCTATCAAAGTATATAGATCCATCATCTCTAAAGTTTTACTGAAATCATCTTCCAAAAGCTATTAGACTTTGAGAGAAAGAACATTTTTTCATAGTGGTTTGCTCTCAGACAATGTGGACATTATCTTAATTGTACAATCTAAATATCTAAAGCAATAATTGTCTTTTACAGTGTAATACCTAATTATTACTTCTTTTGTCCAAAAGCCAAATTCTATCATCTTTTCTTTAGTGAAGCACTGGGGATTACAGAACTGATAGTGAAACTGATGTTTCTTTCAATTTAATTAAATTCAATAAAATTCAGCATGCAGATAGCACCAATATGTGTAAAACCCCACAGCTAAGACCTTAAATGGCAAATGCAAAGTTCAAATTGTTTCTGCCTTCAAGGCTTTCTTTTTCCTTGAGGATGTGAGATATTAATCTATTTTCCCTCTGGGAACTTTATTGGTCTCATTGATTACACTGAATATCAAATGTCCCAATTGTCACATTTCTTTGAAAAGGAGGAGAGTCAGCAATGGTGATAGGACATGTCTGTAGTCCCCAGTGGTTGGGAGGTTAAGGCTGATTGATTACTTGAGCATGGGAATTCTGAATTGTATTATGGCTAAAGTCAATACCTATCCCCAAACTGGCAGCAACATGGTATCCCAAGAGTATTCTACAGCATTATCAGGGTAGGGATAAGATAAACCAAGTCAGTAAAACTGAACAAGTTAAAGATTCCATGCTAATCAGCATTGGGATTCTAGGAAAGAGGGATATTCAATCTTGATAAAAAAGGAGGGGAAAGTCTTTTTGTACTTTGTTTATCAAAAGACACTTTATCAGTGCTCTTCTCACTATCTCTCAAACCAAAATAAAATTTTACATTTGAATACTTTTATGCATATTTCAAATAAATTCTAACATTAAAGTACCCCCAACCTGACAAGATTCACCATAGCATTATGTTTTTCTTTTTTGTTTTGTTTTTGAAATTATGCAAAATATATTTCCTTATTAGCCATATGAGAAGAAAAAAAGAGAATATGATAGTACAGTTTAACACACAGTTCATCAATTCTCTCTCTTTGGAGACTGATAGCATTGCATTATGTTTCTTACAGCAGCATTCCTAGTATGACATTTTGTAGCTATGTCATCACCAATCCACCCATCCAGGAGCATTTCTTGACAGTCCAGAAACAGTTCTTAGCACTTATTATAAGGCAAATACTAAGTGCTAGAGATGGAAAGTCAAAGAGTCCTTACCCTCAAGAAATTAATATTGTAATTGGGAAAAGAGCTTGTAAACAATTAAGAAGATGAAACAAAGTCAGCATAGATGAAGTTAACCTGAAAGATGAAGGCTGAGAAGACAAGACAAGACTTCTGATAGGAAGTAATATTGGAACTGAGTATTGAAGGAATTTAGGGAAATAGAGAGGCAGAGGTTAGGGCGTAGAGAATTCTGAGCATGGAGGAGTCAATGCAAAGACAAGAACACCAGAGATATAGTACTATGTTTGGGAATCTGCAAGAGGGCCAGGTTAACTGGAATGCCAAACAGTTTTCAGTGGCAGGCTGATCATATAAGCTTGGTGTGGTAGAAAGAAAACTGGTCTTTGAGTTGAAATAAAAGAAAGAATTCAAATACCTGTTCTTGATTTTGTATTTGCATTTAAAAATAATAATATTTCTTTCATTGGTTGAAAAATAATAACAGTTCTTTCATTAGCTACCTTACTAGATTATTGGGGGGAAAGTGATTTGTAAACCTTAAGATACTACATAAATATTCATTAATATTAATAGTGACACTAATGCTCATAGCAGTTGTGGGCTTCCATGGGTTTTCTCTGGAATTCTTCATCTTTTGTGACAATTAATCAATAATGACTTCAGGATATCTTTCCTATAATCTTTGCCAACTTGACACATTGCCATTTGCTAAAGGATTGAAATTTTAAGGAAATTATAGTGGCTTACAAAGACAATGAGATCAAATATTTGAAATGTAAAATCTAGAAAGTCTTCATATATTTTACAAATTAAGACTTTCCCAAGATCTTCTACCTGCTGAATCTAACCTGGGTATTTTAAGCATTGAACAGACTTGATAAGAAATTTAATGTGAGCTATTTATTGACATTCAACATATGCTGCATATTGATTGACTAATAGTTTATTTTTCTCAATCCTGAGATTACACCTTTAAACTGAAATGCCCTGCCAGTAGGAATTATGCCCTTGCCTTGGGCACATAGATACATAATAAACGCACATAATAATCAGGCTTGGATGATAATCTGTGATCTGGCCACAGATAACTTCATTTCCACATATTTTGAGCACATCCTAGTCAAAGGCACCCATATTTCATTTGTAAGTTGTAGAGAGATAAAAGTTAATATTGCCCCTGATTTCTACATTGTATTGATTTTACAATGTAATTGATTTTATGCTGCATTGATTTTTAGAGTTGTTAGTGTCTGCCTGACCTCCCTTCACTCAAAAATGTGGTCTTTCTTTGTCCAAATGAGTTTAAAGGCATGGTTGAAAAGGAATGTTATCACTGGGATAGCTAGCCCCTGGGAGATCTGCTTGCTGTTTGTAATTCCTAACAAGTTTAACCTGACATCCTCCCCTCAAAAAATAAGTCCTCACCTATCCTTGTGTAACTAGGGGTGATTTGATCTCCCCGGAGAAGAAGTTCTGATTTTCTTGCAAAGATTACAAGAGGCAGAAGATTCCCATGAAATAATTAACATTCCTTAACTGTCAGAGAGAAGGACAATCAGCTACACCTGAATATCAACCCACTTTACCCAACAATTGTACTTGCCTCAGAAATACAATTGTTATTTGCCCCAACTATCCAGACATTCTCTTTCCCCCATGCTTAGAGGCAATTGGTAGGTTCCCTGACTCAAATCCAATTCATATGCTTGTCATGGCATCATCTCCCTGATGTTATGCTCTTGTTCGAGAATGAAGAACAGGGGCTGCTAGGTCGCGCAGTGGATAGAGCACTGGCCCTGGAGTCAGGAGTACCTGAGTTCAAATATGACCTCAGACACCTTAATAATCACCTAGCTATGTGGCCTTGGGCAAGCCACTTAACCCAATTTACCTTGCAAAAACTTAAAAAAGAGAGAGAGAGAGAGAGAATGAAGGACAAACCATCATCATCATCATCATATGGATGTACTTGGGAGGTTTACTTGGATGTTTATCTCTACTGGTTGAGAGGCACTGCTGGCATAGGGCATGAGCCTGGCCTTGAGAAAAGGAAGACCTGAATTCAAGTTTGCATACATGTGAACATGTGTGTGCACAAACACTGCTCACACATTCACATATACATGTAAGTCTGGATAAGTCACTTAATGACTTTGCATACTAAGCTATTCTTTCTGATTTTAAATTGTTGAAAAAGTAGCACTTGAAATATTAAGAAATATTAAAAAAGTAGCACTTGAAATATTAAGAAATATTAAATTCATCAATGAATCCCTCTCCCTACTAAAAAGCAGGAGTGTGAAACCAAGTGAACCCAAAGAGAATCATTTATTTGAAAGGATTATTGATATGGTGTTTTGGCAACTTTTAGCTTGAGTCAGATTTGACATATGCCCAACATCCCTTTCCAGGACTATTGCATACAATTCCTCTTCTCTCACTTTGCAAATCCAGTCAAACCGGGCTTTTCCTTGGAGTGTGATTGCAGGAGGGTGAAACCATACAACTCCCAAGCCTGCAAAACACTCCGTCTTTAACTCTTCTTCTGTGTCCCTTCCATTCTTTAAGAAATCACTCATACACTGTTCTCTGTATAGAACCTTTCTCGATTCTCAGGTTGTTCTCGTGTTCCATCCCAAACCATCTTGTTATTGTTGCTACAGAATGAAGAATTAGGCCTAAGGAGATGAAGGGTCCACAGAGGAAGATTTCAATCCAGTATAAAAGAATATGAGAAACAATTTCCTACATAGAGTTTTCTAACAATGGAACAATGGAATATGGAGCCCCACATTCTTGACACAAACTATGGAACTTAGAGTCAAAACAGAGCTAAAGTCCATCAAGTTCAATGTAGGTCTCCCCACTATAATCAGCCTGTAATGATGAGACATGTATTAGGTTATGTGGCAAATCATTCCATTGTTAAAAAAAAAAATTCTATGTAGGAAATTGTTTCCCACATTCTTTTATACTAGATTGAAATCTTTCTTCATGGACCCTTCATCTACTTAGTCTTAATTCTTCATTATGCAGCAACAATAACAATTTGATTATTCCTCTTACAGGAAAGCCCTTAGAATATGGATGACAGACACCCTGACCCTTCTTAGTTCTCTCTTCAACGAGCCAATAACACTCAATTCATTTAAATATGCCTCATTTAACAAACTATTCAGGGATTTCATTGTTCTGACTACCTTTTGACACAAGAGTTAAAATTGATTTCAAAATATGGTGGCTGGAGTTGACCCTAGTATTTTAAAAAGGTTTAGCCATATGGATATCAGAATAATTTCTTTCTTTTTTTTGTGATTGTAAGTCTTTTTTAGTATCAGTCAATAAACCTGTATTGTGTGCGTGCGCCAAGCCATTGATGCTAAAAATACAAAGAATGAAGCAATCCATAGTCAGGAAGTTTTTACATTCTAAACATTCTAACAAAGAAGATATGTATATGTGAAAATATATACATCATAATCTATAGTGAATAACTAATAAGTGTGTGTGTGTGTGTGTGTGTGTGTGTGTGTGTGTGTATGTATGTGTGTGTATGATTTAGGTACAAGATGGTTTGGGAGGGAACACGAGAACAACCTGAGAATTGAGAACGTATTGTGTTTGAGTGATTCCTTAAAGAAGGAAAGGGAAACGGAGGTAGAATTAAAGAGGGAGTGTTTTTCAGACTTGGGAGTTGTATGGTTTCACCCTTCTGCAAGCACACTCCAAGGAAAAGCCTGGTTTGATTGGATTGCAAAGTGAGAGAGGCGGAATTGTATCCAATGGGCCTAGAAAGAGATGTTGAGCCCAGGTGTTTTAGGACTTTCTAAACAAAACAAAGAAGTTTAAGTTTTATGCTAGAAGTAGTAGAAAGCCATTCCAGTTTGTTGAGTATGGGAGTCACATGGGCGGTTCTATTTTGGCAACAGGACTAAAGAAGTGAGAGACTTAAAGCAGATTGGTCAATTAGGAGGCAACTTAAATAATCTAGGCAGGAGATGATAAGAGTCTAGAGAAGGTAAATAGTTAAGGTATAAGGGAGAGAAAGCCTTGAGCAAAACCCATTGTGATGGTAGAAATGGCAGAATTTGGATATGTATATTGAAGGATATTCAGGAGGAGAGGATAATATTGAAATTACAAACCTGGGAGATTAGGAAAATAGTGGTATCATTAACAGAATTAGGAAAATATGAAAGTGGAGAGTGCTAATAGGGAAAGATAAGACATTCACTTTTGGATATATTATGTTTTAATATGGTTCTGGAGCAGAAGTGTTTGAAGAGCAAAAGTGTTTGAAGTGAAGAATAGACAGGTAGGAATATGAGACTGGAGCTCAGTGGGAAGAATGGAAGTGAATATAAAGATCTAGAAGTCAAATCTTGTCAGCTATGAAATTAATGATGATAATGATGACAACAATAGCATTTATGGAATGGGTTTTGACTTGCAATTTAGCTGCACAACAACCCAATAAATTAAGTTCTACTCTTATCTCTATTTTAAAGATGAGAAAACTGAGTCTGAGAGTACATAAACTCATAAACTCTTACCTGTATTTGGATTGTAGACTCATAGTTCTAGATCTTTTAAAAAAAACCCCTCAAAGGATAAGATCTAGTTTGACCAAAGAGAACCTCCAAAATTTATAATCTAATCTGAGCCTGGAACCAGTCATCTTTCCTCTATCTCCATCTCAGGTCTTCAGTGTCAGTTCAATTCGGATAGCATTTATTAAATGACTGTTTTGTATATTGGAAAGCATTTATTAAATGACTATTTCATATACACAGATAGATAGATAGACAGACAGACAGACAGATAGATAGATATACACACATACATGTGAGAGTACTTCTACCCAGGCCAGGGCACTTACACAAACCATTATTTTGCCAAGAAAGTCCATTTATTTGATGGTCATGGTCAGACTGCTTTAAGGAAGCATTTTTGTCATTTCTTGTGAAACATATATGAGTGGAAAGCTGCCTCTCTTGGAAAAGCACTAAGTGTGCTAGAGGGGAATGTACACATTTTTCATTCAACCTTCTACTTAACAGTATATTTGATTTTCTGCTTCCATTCTATAGATCTTCACCCCATTCTATAAATAAACAATCCCTGAGTCCCCTAGCTAGAGAGGTGAAAACTTAACTTCTTACAGAAGCAACTATGAATCCAGGACTCTTAAGTCTAACTACTGTTCAAGTCATCATGAAGTCTATAAAGATAAAAAAAAATGTGTTATGTGAATGGAAATCAGCAATGAAGAAAGAAAGGTAAGTTCTTAGACCATCCTCAAAAGCCATCAGAAAAGAGTAGTGACAAGTCTAGATAGAGATCTGCAAATCAATAACCCTTTGCTGCTTCTGCCCACACTCCTCCAAGCTTCCCCATATAGCTTTTACAGTAAAGAGTCAATTATTTGAACTGATATCATCATTCCTTACAGATTGTCCTCTATTTACTTCTTCTATTCTGAACTCCTTATATAAGCTTGGTTGGCATTCCAGATTGAACTGTCCTCAAATGGGGAAAAAAAGTAATTATACCTGAAGAAGGGTCTTTCTTTTTTAATACCACAGTTGACCAGTTGCAAAATTATTTAAAGGGAGCTTACCTAGTTCATCCACCTTTCATCGAATTTGGAAATAGTCCACACTTCAAAGAACTAGCAACTCCCAATGAGCCCTAGAATTTTCAGCTAATTCCAACTGAAATGATTCCTACAGTGGTTTCTTCCTATTAATTATGCTTAAGAACCAGTTAATTGTCTTAACATTTTTTTAAAAAGGCAACTTCTAAAATTTTCAATTGCTTTTATTGACACATGATCCTCACCTCCACAGGGTGTTCACCATGGATTCATCTGCCCTCTCATCAAGAGGAAGCTGATCCATGCCTCAGATGACATGAGATCATACAGCATCAACCTTTCTAAGAATTCTGCAAAATGAGGGATTGACCTCTGTAACCCCTCTCTAAGCTCCCTCCTAACTCACATGAATCATTCTCCTTGATATGCTTCTATTTTTCAGGATAGGGCTGTATAGGAAGTGTATATGGATATAGATATAGATACAGATATAGTCATACATGTATATATAAAATATCAAAATATTTTTATATCTGTTTTAAATGGAAACTTTTAAAAAATTAGCCATCTCAGAGAATAAGGCTATCTATCTATGTATCTATATATACATATTTATATAGATGTATTGCTTCTATTTTACAAAAAAAATAAAAAATAAAAAGATATCCTAGCATTCACATCAGCACTTTTAATATGGCTTCAATTAGTTTAGCCATAGCTCAAAGACTACTTCATTGTTTCAGGTTGTTAACCACGGTGTCTTCTAAAATGAAGCATTCTTACTGTCATTTCACAAAAGTCATTTCTTCCTTTATGAATTTGGCAACGAAGAAATTTCAAAGATACCAGTGTGGGATTGTTATCAGGCACCAGCCAAAGCTGTCAGGCCTCATTACTTCCAAGACAAAAATTACAAGATAATGCGGGTGATGCTTGAATAGAAACTCACAGTACACCGTCTCCATCGTGTGGCAAGATGATGACAGCAGCACAAAGGGACTGAACACCAACTGGATCCCCTCCCCCTTCCCTGGACAACACACAGATATGGATGGAGGGATGAAAAACTTCCAAAAAGTGTCGAATGGCTGGCTTCATTTAGTGCAGACTGTACCCAATGGAGCTACACTTCTCCAGAGTAGAATGCAGCCCTTCTAAAAACCCTCATTTCAAGGGTCTACAAATAAAAGCAGCCAAACATCTTCAGGGGGTGAAAAGTCTAATCTCCAGCTGGCCTTGTGGTCTATAAATCACAGAAGAGAGCTACTGGGGCCTAAGAGAAGGAGGGCAAATGTTTGGATCAGAAACACTTCGTCTTGTTTTGTCACAGATGTTAGCTATATGGTCATATACAAGTCACAAGTTCTTAGTACACTTAAGATACTCTCTAAATCTTTGAGTGGAGTATTTCTCTATCAGGAACTCCACACCAATAAATTCACAATTCTGGACCCCCAAACCCCACCAAATCAAACAAAGCTCCTTGAATGTTTTAATGCTACTGGGAGGAGGAGGAATTATAGCCTTCTGACAAATATTACATTGATATTATCATCCCAATGAAATGGATTCATTGGGAAAGATTAGATTTTTTTCCTTCCCTCTTCAATTTTTCTACTCAACTTTTTATCTCTCTCTGAGGTCTGAATTGTCAGATTTTACAGATTAGACTATGCATGGATTTGCTTAGTACTCCCACAGAAGACTGATGTAGTACAAATTATTAAAACTTTTCACTCATTCAGTCAAAAATTCCATCTTGACTATGGCAGAGAGATGATTTCCTGAAGACTGAGGTGATTTTTTTTTACCTATAAGAATTTAGCAATTTGCCAAAAAAAGAGCCAGAAATAAATCCAGTCCTTTCCAGAATTAAAGTCCAAACTCCAGACTTGCTGATTCTAAATGATTAGTGTTGCTAATATCAAACATACCATTGGAGCCCCTAAATTGGAATAGAAATAAAGCTTAGCTGCAGTTCTTGGATATTGCATCTTTTAACTGCCAGGGGAGTCAGGAGGCTCTCTGGCCTAAAAAAAAAATAGCCATTTCTTTCCTTCTACATATAGACCAAGCAGAAACAGGAATAAATATAAGAAATATAAGATCAAAGAATTATAGCACTAGAAGCAAAAGAGACCTTAGAGGCCATCTTGTCTACTCTTCGGATTTTAATGAATGATCAAGCTAGAGCTCCAGAATTTACAAAGACTTACCCAAGGTCCTGAAGATAGAAATAGCAAGGGTAAAATGCTTCCTCGATAATTCTTTTGTAACTTTTCCATAAAGAATATATGAAACATCCATCTTTCCATTTGCCATTTCCCTCTTGTCTTATGGTTTCTTTTTTTTTGTTTGTTTGTTTTTTGCAAGGCAGTGGGGTTAAGTGACTTGCCCAAGGTCACATAGCTAGTAATTATTAAGTGTCTGAGACTGAATTTGAACTCAGATCCTCCTGATTCCAAGACTGGTGCTCTATCCACTGCACCACCTAGCTGCCCTTATGGTTACTCTTATAATGAACCTGGTAAAGTTGACCTTCAGATGATCTGGATTTGAGACTCAATAGTTAAGTTAATGTATATAGATGATGTAAATACTAGGACTTCTTAGTACCTTGACACCCTTTTCTGTCACTCTTCCACTGCATTGCAGAACAGTAAAGGGGACACATCAATGTAAGTGCCATTTTGCATCTATCTTCTCATAGATCTCTATGGTGAACCTCTTTATATTTAGCCAGGTAAATCCTCTGAAATTAGACAGTTTGTTGCCAGACTTGTATCCAAAGTCATTCTAGGAAAAACTCTTGTCTCACTGTCATAGACCTGAAGAATGAACATGACAATAAGACATCAAATATACAACCTTCATTAGGTAAAAATACCTTCCAGCTCATTCACATCTTAAATTTACTTAGCTCTGATCTAATGCATGCATACTATGCAGTATCAGGCTATAAATTCCTACAAGGTTCAGGAGATAGAAGCTACTATTTTGCTTGTGCAATAATGTGGTTAATATTGTTTACATGATGATGCTGGTATGAGAGTTATTATCAAGTATTTCTTACTATAATTAAAGCTATCTTTTGCACTCATACGTAAGTCTTGTTTCATCTTTAAGTCTCAGATTCTTTCTCTTTTGTCTTTCTTGCAGTTTATCTGTATATCCTATCTCTATTTCTCTTTGGATCTGTCTGGATTTCTCTCTCTATGGTTTAGTCTCTGTCTCTCTATTTCTCTGTCTGTTTCTCTCTGTCTGTCTGTCTCTCTCATACACACACACACACAAATGGAAAGAACAAAAACAGAAACTCTTCCTCTGCTTAAAAAACTGCACGTTTGCTGGATCTCTTTCTAGCACAGAGTATGAAATGATGAGTGAAATGTTTTCTTTTTCCCTGAGCTCTGGGTTCAGTGATGCCACAGAGACTGAGTGTTATCAAAGTTATCAAGGACAAATGTCTTCTTATTGCTCTGTTTTTAGATTTAAAACGAAAACTCTCCTTTTATTACATTTGTTCATCCAAGAGTCTTAGAGCATTCTTTTAATAATCCTAACAAAATCCCTTTGAAGGAAAAAAGTGGTATGAGCATGATAACCCCCATCCTTACAGAGAAGGAAACTGGAGACAGAGAGATGAAATGAGTACCTTGTCTGAGGTCAGGAGGCAAGTCAATTCCAGAGCCAAGGCGAGTCCCTTTCATTGTCCAGGTCTCTTGCCTCCTTGGCATGGTGCTTCATCATTTCAGGAAACTCTTTAAGTTGTGACAGTAAAATAATATCCATGTTCTCAGAGCCTGTAAGTGGCAACCATCACCAGGGAATACTACAGAACAGAAGCAAAACCTCCACTGGGAGGTCAGTGGGATTGTTCTCCCACCTCTCGAGTTCTCTTACTCCCGAGTTATTTATAACTTCCCAATATTATCTCTGCTAAACCTTTGACTTCTTACTTAGCATTTCATCTACTTTCCTTGACCAAATAGTCAAGTACTTGGTAATGTCCATCCCAAATTTTCAAGCAATAGTGTCTTGGATTCACAGAATTTTTGATTCAAAAAAATTAGGTAGACTTCCAGGTGATATGAGCTCAATATGGAGGACTAAATATTTTCTCTGATCCCCACAATCTCTCAGACCTCTCCAAATATACCAAAGATAAGGCAACATTAGCTATATCAATGTTCTAGAAAACTCCAAATCCAAAGGAATGTTAAAAAAAAAGAAATTATAAATGATGCTCAGTAACCCAGAGGTCACTATGCACCCTTCCCCTTGAAAAACACAAAGACTTACAATAAAAATCACCTCCATACGCCATCCCTTCCCTCACTCTTTCTAGTGCCATAGAGACCATGGCTCCAAGGTGAGGAAATTTACTCTGGTCACAGCACACAGTGAGATGGCTGCAGCTGCTCAGGGCAAAAGCCTCCTGAGAGACCCAACCCAGCTCCATTGCTAAAGGTGAAGAAGTCAGTCCCCTATAGTTCCTATGCTGTAAAGCTCCAAACTACACCAGGACAGAAATTGAGAGGTGGAGGGGCTGGGAGTAGGGGACTGAAGAGCTCTCCAAGAAACCTGAGGAAAGAGAACAACATTCCTCAGGGGGGGGGGTCTGTTCCAACTTCCCAAAAGTTGCTTGAATAGAGAGATTTAGATTGAATCATCCTAGAAGATAGGTGGCATAGTGCATAGAGTTCAAATCTGGTTCAGATGTGTGACCCTAGTCAAATCACTTAACTTTCTCTCAATTTCCTAATCTGTAAAGGGAGCTGGAAAAGAAAATAATTCCAGTACCTTAACCTAGAAAACCCAAATAAGAGGGGAGGGAATTATAAAGATAAATGAGTGAATGAATGAATAAATAAAACCTCCACCTTGTACATAAGCAGAGAAATCAATTAAAAAGCAGTAATAATAGAATGAAATATGATCTCCAGAGCTAATGAATTATTTTAAATATTTATAAGTAAATAGCACAAAACAAAGGGAAACAACCCAATACTTGATGAGGCTAATCCTATAAAATGTGAAGGGATCATGAAACCATAATACACTATTCCTGAGTAATTCAAAAAAGGAATGAGAGTCATGAGAGCAGAATTTATGTCCTATAGAACAAACATAATGGGCAGAATAGAAAAGCAAAAAAATCTGAAATGACAAAGTCTCACAAAAGAAATAAAAGAGAGAACAACAGATTGAGATTTCAAATAAACAGAAATAAAAGACAATCAAGAAGAGAAACAAAAACCAATATTTTTTAAAACATCTGATCACTATGTAAAGAAAATATATTGAACTAAAGACAAAATGCATAGAGACAATCTTAAGGATTATAAGTTTCCCAGAAGAATTCAATAGACAAAAAGTAACATTTTAATAAAGGAAATAATAGGAAATGTATTGTCCAGAGCTTCTGCACATAGAAAATGAAATTCAATTGAAGACATTCACAGATCACTGCCATAAAAAAAAGGAAAAAAAAAATCTCGGGTTGCAAACTCCAAGGCTCATAGTAGTTAAATTTAACAATTCAATTCAGAAACAAGTTTCCTAAGCCATCATAGGAAAGTCTTTACATGCAAAGGAAAGGAAACTCAACTAACATAAAATAGATATAGCTCCAAAATGAGGGAAAATATTTTCAGATCCTCCTAGAATTAGGACTTAAAGAGGCCTCAGAGGTCATCTTGTCCAAACCCTTCAATGTAAAATAAGGAAACTGAGGCCCAGAGAGAATCCATACATTTCTCAAGTTGATATAGGTAATAAGTTTCAGATTCAGGATCTGAACATTCAGACTATCCTAACTCCAAAACAAAGGATTTCCTCTACTATCAGGATAATTTTCCTACCAAGGATATATAGCAGAATTATAAATATAGATTTTTTTGTTGTTGTTGTTCAGTAGAGTTTTTTTTAAGTTGTGCAGCTTTTAACAGTATTTGGTGTTTTCTTGGAAAAGGTATTGAAGTGGGTTGCAAGTTCCTTTTCTAATTCATTTTATAAATGAAGAAACTTAAGGAAGCAGGGTTAAGTGACCAGGGCCAAACAGCTACTATAGATCTGAGGTTGGATAGGAACTCAGGTAAGAGGAGTCTTTCTAGCTCTAGACCTGGCACTCTTTTATTTGCACCATACAGTTGCAGATAGATAACTGTAAGTCAATAGAAATAAGCAAAAATCTATTTAAAAATACAGTTCAGGAGGAAGAGAGGGCAAAGATGCACTGACTGCACAAAAACCTCACACCTTCACATTACAAAACTTTTTACCAGAGGAAAAGAAAAGAAATAGAAGACTCTAAGCTCAGTAAGAAACTAATAACCTCACAAGAATGAATGCTTATTAAAGATGACCATGTACAGACCAGTTCCAGCTGAACTCTCCCAACATTTCCCCTCCAAAGAATTTTGAAATAACACTTCAAATTCAATTTTAGCATAGCAGATACAACGAAAAGATCAAAGGGAGACATTTTTTTCCAGTCAAAGATAATAGAGGTCTGCCGGAGAGGTCGATAACACCAAGATGGGGTGCATGCTTAAACTGAAGCAGGGGCACAAGTGGTGGGGCCCAGAGGGAGCGACAACAGTGGCAACGGCTTCAAGAGCTCTCAGCCCAGAGACAGAAGAGATCAGACCATTGGTCAGCCAGACCCTACAGGGACCCTTGTCTGACACTGGGCTGCAGTTCCAGACTGGTGATTGGTCACAAGGGAGCAGTGGCTGGGTCTCAGAAAGCGATCACTTGTGCTAAAACAAAACAAAACATATAAACGACAAAACCAAGGAAAGCTAATCAAAGTTTCAGAGCCACTATACCCGAGGCCACAAGGCACCAAATGACCTTCTTGAGTACAAACCAGGAGAACGTGACCATACCTCTCCCTGCTTCTCACCACACCTTGGAACCAACCCAACCTTGCAGACCCTCAGGACCAACTCTGAAAAGAGCAGAACAGAGAAGTTCAGTATCAAGAAATAGGCTATCAAATGAGCAAACAACAAAAAAGAATTCATCTATAAACGATACCACAATGGCAGGGAAGAACAAGACATATATTTAGAAGAAAACAATAATGTAAAAATATCCACAAGCAAAGCCGCCAAAGATAAATGCTACTTGGATCCAAAACCAGCAAGAAATGTTGGAAGAATTAGAAAAGGAGCTGAGTAGTAGGAAAAATTGAAAAAAGGAAAAGAGTGATGTAAAAAAAAATTATGAAAAGAAAATTAACAGATATAAGAAGTACAAAAATACTAAAGAAAAATGTCACTTTACAAAATAAAATTGACCCAAAGGTAATAGAGGTACAAAAATTCACTGAAGAAAAGAACTCCTTAAAAAGCAGAATTCGCCAAGTAAAAAAAAAGAAATGTAAAAGCTATCTGAAGAAAATAATTATTTAAAAAATAGAACTAGACAATGGAAGCCTAGGACTCCATGAAACTTTAAAAAAAAAATAAAACAAAGTCAAAAGTATACAAAAATAGAAAAAAAGTAATATATTGAATTGGAAAGACAATTGATTTGGAAAACAGATCAAAAGAGAGATGATTTCTTTATTTTTTATTTAAATTTATTTTTATTAAAGATATTATTTGAGTTTTGCATTTTCCCCATCTTGCTTCCCTCCCCCTCCCCCCCACAGAGAGTACTCTATCAGTCTTTACTTTGTTTCCATATTGTATCTTGCTCCAAATTGGGTGTGATGAGAGAGGAATCATATCCTTAAAGAGAAGAGAAGTCTAAGAAGTAACAAGATCAGACAATAAACTATCTGTTTTTTTCCTAAATTAAAGGGAATAGTCCTTGCACTTTGTTCAAACTCCACAGCTCCTTATCTGGATACAGATAGCACTCTCCTTTGCAGACTGCCCAAAATTGTTCCTGATTGTTGCCCTGATGGAATGAGCAAGTCCTTCAAGTTTGAGCATCACTCCTATGTTGCTGTTAGGGTGTACAGTGTTTTTCTGGTTCTGCTCATCTCACTCAGCATCAGTTCATGCAAATCCCTCCAGGTTTCCCTGGTTTCTAATAGAACACTAGTGTTCCATGACATACATATACCACAGTTTGTTAAGCCATTCCCCAATTGAAGGACATTTACTGGATTTCCAATTCTTTGCCACCACAAACAGGGCTGCTATAAATATTTTTGTACAAGTAATGTTTTTACCCTTTTTCCTCATCTAAAAGAGAAATGATTTAAGAATTCTTGGACTACTTGAAAACCTTAACTAAAAATAAAGATGCTAAATATCATATTTCAAAATCTTCCCTGATATCTGAGATACAGCACTGGTGATGAAAAGACCAGAATTGACTAGAAAATATGACATTCAAACTGAAGACTCAAGAGAAGTAACAGTAAAGCAAACTACTAAGAAATCAATGGTGTTAAACTGTTTATATTCCTGTATGAGAAGAGGATAGAGGGAAAACATTTATGTACTAATAGGGCAGTCAGAAGGAATCTGGATAGACAGAGGGCAGGAGTGTGTTGAGCATGATCTCCAAAAATGAAGATGGGGGTCAGGAAGAGGAATGCACTGGGAGCATGGAGAGGGAGTGGAGGGCAAATTTTTTCACATAATGGAAGCATGCAAGAAGGATGCTTTTACAGTGAACTTTTAGTAGATGGGAAAATGTGGGATTAAAAGGCAGTGTTTGTACCTAACTTTCATTGAAATTGGATCAGAGAGGGAAGAATATATAATTACACTCAGTTGAGTATAAAAATCCATCTTACCCAACAGGTAGATATGAAGGGAAGAGGATAAGAAATAAGAGGATGGGTGGATTGGGAAAGGTAGTAGTCAGAAGCAAGACTAACTTTTGAGGAGGGACAGGAGAGAGACAAGACAGAGAGAATGATCAATAGAATGGAGGGAAATATAGTTTGCAGTCACAAATGTGAATGGAATAGGATGGAAGCAGATAACAAAATGGATTTGAAACCAGAATTTGATATGATATGTACAAGAGACACATGGGATAGAAAGTCACATGGGGCAGATAGGTGGTTCAGTGGATAGAGTTGGACCAACTTCGAAGTCAGGAGGATCTGAGTTCAAGTCTAGCCTCTTGCACTTGAAACACACTAACTCTATGACCTTGAGCAAGTCATTTAATTCCAATGCCTATCCCCCCCCAAAAAAAAAGATATACACAGAGTTGAAATGAAAACTGGAGTTTTAACTAAAGTGAAGAAGTCAGGGGTGTCAATCATCATCTCAGACAAAGAAAAAGCAAAATTAGATCTAATTGAAAGAGATAAGAGAAACC
Source organism: Macrotis lagotis (assembly GCF_037893015.1). Taxonomy (NCBI): domain Eukaryota; kingdom Metazoa; phylum Chordata; class Mammalia; order Peramelemorphia; family Peramelidae; genus Macrotis; species Macrotis lagotis. The sequence continues at coordinate 21,429,361 of NC_133663.1, read as the reverse complement.
ACATTTTGCTAAAACACCATAGACAAAGTAACGTAAGAAAAATTTACAGCATTTTTTTAAAAAGGCCATATATCTCAACTAAATAGGGAATGAGATCTATTCCTCAAATGATAGTCAATAACAAGCAGTTTTCAGAAGAATAAAAATTTTGGGCTCTCCCTTTGTTCCAGAGAAGACGTATGAATTGCTATGGTATTTAAAAGATAAAACATGTTGATGTCATTTAGTACTATACATATAGTTAATACATTTATGTTTCTAAACTTTTTCTGTTACCTGCTGGACTTGGTGTATCATCCCATTTAATTTCTTATGCCAACCCTTGATATATCAAACAGTAATTATGTTGAAATGCCTTTTTATTGGACTTTTGAGGTGATTTCCCAAACAATAGCAAGAAATTGTAAACCACCAATAGTCAAGGATCCAGGCCTAGAGCTCTCTCAGCATTTTCCATTTTTTTAGGGTTTTTCAGTCTAACAAACTCCAGTAGATTCAAACTTTTCATATCAGATGCATTTTGGCAAAGAGCATTTTAGCTAATTTCCCCATAACAGATAGAAGATCATTCTTGTATTTGGTTCTATGACTTCTTTTAATCCTCCCAAGTAATGAGTGAGAACAACATCATCAGACCTCCTGTGAAATTACTGAAAGCAACTGTCAATGATAGTGGATCTTTTGCCTTATAGAATCTTTAAGATACTTCGTGTTCAAGTGTCTTTTGGTAGTTTTCTTCCACTTTTGCAGAAATCATCTGCTTCCAAGTTTTATGTAACTATCTACAAATGTGACCCTGTACCCTTTTGTACTTTTAAAATGAAATAAGGCAGACTGAATTGCTCTCTCAAGATCTTGACTATCCCTGCCTAGTGGCTGGTAGTTTGTAGCCCTCTTGATTCAAATCATTTTTGTCTTTTAACAAAATCCCATCTGGCAATGCAGGACAGCAGAGGATGCAATGGCCTCAAAGCAATTGGTGAGAGTAGATGCGCATTTCCAGGGATATTTTCTTGCAGTTAAAATTTAGCTCCATAGCAAAAGATATAAGACTGATAAAATACCGTTTAAAACCTCTTCAAGGTATTTTTCTCCTTCCTTCTCTTGATCAAGAGTCTGGAGCTTCAATGAAAGATCAAAGCTGTTGTAAACATCTTTTCTTCTGATTGCAATTGCCTCTCCTAGTGGTTCTAGAGAAATTCTGAGATTTCCTCTGCCAGGGTCATCTGCATGAAACATTATAGTTGCAAATCCAGGGTTAAATTTGGATTTTTTTCAGGCATTGACACCAAGGTCTCCCCCCCCCCCCAAATAATATTAACTTGCAATTTGAGCAGGGCCCAGCATTCCTCATGGTCAGTTTCTGGAAGTTCCACTTTCTAGTGGAAAGGACTTGGAAAGCCTCCTACAACTTGCTTCTACCTTGTCTAAATAAGTCTGGACTTTGGGAAGTCTGTCCATGTGATAATGGATCTAAGCACAGTTTCCCCATGTCTCAAAGCTTTTTAATCTATGTTTGATCATTATGAAGCTGTTGGGTCAATTCTTCATTTCATCTCAAGTTTTCAAACTTTTTCATTTTGATCCTTCATTAGCTTTACCTAGGCTAATTATTGAGAATTTCCATATGGAATGTTGAGTCCCGGAACTCAGTCTTCCAGAATTCTATTTTCGAAAGTCTACATATCTATTCTCATTCAGGAAAGTCTATATATCTATTCTCATTCAATGCCATGTGAAGCATCTCAACTCCAGCAGGGCATCCACCAGAGGGTCCTTCTCAGACATCCAACTCATATTCCTATTTTCTTGTCTGTTGTTCTAAAGTGATAGGATAGAGCCTCATTGCCTCTTGATAAGTTGGGATTTTGTTTCGTGTGACTTCTCAAGGACATTGTTATTGTTGTTTGTCCTTCATTCTCAAATAGGATCAATCTTGACTTGCACAATCTTGACTTTGATTCGGATGTAAGAGATGAAAATCTTCAGCTTCACATTAGTGTCACCCTGGATCAATGTGTTTAAAAGTAGTTGATCCAGGGTTGAGACTTCTGGCCAAGATGGTGGAGAGAAGACAGGCACTGTAATAAGTGCTCCTCTTTCCCCTCAAAAACAACATGAGAGAAAACTCTTAACAGAAATTCAATTGACAAAACCCAGAAAGAGAAACTAAGATAAGAACACCTACAAAGAAGGTCTGTCTTAGGGGACTGGGGGTGACCCAGGAGACAAGAGCAGAGGATAACTGCAGGGACAGCAGCTGGGGAAAGCCAGAGAGCCAGCCTCAGCTGGGCAACAGAGTTCACTCAATGGAAAAGATGAACTCCCTCCCCCAGGGCCCAGCCCAGTGTTCAAGATCAGCTTGTTCCCTGCTGCTGCTGAGGACCTCAAACACCACAGGGAAAGCACACAGCACCCTCTACTTGCTAGTCCTTGGAACTACTAATCCAAGTGGAAAAAGCCTCTAGGATCTTCAGAAGCAAACCTCTGAGAGCCAGCTTCCCCCCACCCCCACAACATAAGATCTAGAAAGATAAAGAAAGGCCAAAAGAAAGGGGGCCCATGAAGAAATACTTAGAAGATCAGATTCTAACCCAGAGAGATCTAGCACTGCTGAGGAGAATATGAATTGGTCTCCAGCACAGAAAGACTTCCTTGAAGAAATCAGGAAGGAGATTAAAGATCAATTGGAAAAATTGGGAAAAGAAACTCAAGAGAAAATTAACACATTGAAAGAGAAAATTAACATCTCACAACACGAAAACAAATCCTTGGAAATCTTCAATTGGGCAATTGCAAAAAGAAAATGATTTTCTCAAAACTGCACTTGGGCAAATAGAAAACTCCTTCCAAAATAGAATTGGCCAACTGGAAAAGGAGGTGCAAAAAAAGATAAATGAAAAATCTCTAAAAAAATAAGAATGCAACTTGTGGAAACTAAATGATTTCATGATTCAACAAGATTGTGTTCAACAAAACCAAAAGATAAAATAGAAAAAAATATAAAATACCTCATCAGCAAAACCAATGATCTCAAGAACAGATCAAGATGGAAGAACCTGAGAATTGTAGGCCTTCCTGAAAACATTGAAAGGAAAAAAAGCCTGGACTTAATATTACAGGATTTAGTGATGAAAATTTGCCCTGATATCTTGGAACAAGAGGGCATAATAGTTATTGAAAGAATACATCAATCCCCGGAAAGAGAGCCTAAAATGATCCAAGAAATGTTGTGGCCAAATTCCAGAATTATCAGATAAAAGAAAAAATCCTGCAAGGATCTAAAAAGAAAAAAAAATTTAAATATCAAGAAGACACAGTAAGGATTATGCAGGACCTGGCCAGCAACATTAAAGGATCCAAGGGCCTGGAATGAGATATTCTAAAGAACAAGGGAGCTTGGAATACAGCCAAGAATCCACTACCCAGCAAAGTTGAGCCTTCTCTTCCAGGGAAAATGGTGGACATTTAATGAACTGGGAGACTTCCAAGATTTCATGATGAAAAGACTAGAGCTAAATAGAAAATTTGCACATAAAACAGGAGGCTCAAGAGACACATGAAAAGGTAAAAAAAGAAAAAATCCTGTTATCCAATGAGAAACTGGCTATTTAACCACTTGGGGGAAATAGTGTCATAACTCTTGAGAATTGTAGCTCTATTAGACAGAATATACATAGCCAGAAGTGATGGACACTCATAACTTTTCTGTGACTCAGATACAATGATTTAAAAACACTATCTCAAAAAGGGGGACAGTAAGGAGAAGGGAAGATGGGGGAGACTGAATGGGGTAAATCTCATTACATCAAGAGATACAGAAGACCTATTGTAATTGAGGTGAAGAAGGGAGGAGGTGAGAACCACCTGAATCATCATTTCATCAGACTTGGCTTAAAGTTAACTTAGATACTTAGTTAAGAAACTTATCTTACCTTTCAAGCATTAAAAAGGGGAAAAGGGGAGGGGGATGGGGAGGGAGAGAAAAAAGGGAACTGACAGAAGGAAGGGAAGAAGGGGAAAAAGGAAAGTGAAAGAAAGGGGAGGGGGTTGGGCAACACACTGAAGGTGGGGGTGTTCAGAAACAAAATACTGGGAATATGGATAAAGGGGGAAAAAGGGGGAAAATACAAACAGAAGGAAGATAACATGGAGGGCAATAAAGAGTTAGTAATAATAACTTTGAATGTGAATGGAATGAATTCCCCCTTAAAAACACAAGCTAATAGCAGAGTAAATTAAAAACTAGAATCCTACAATATGCTGCTTACAAGAAACTCATTTGAAGAAGAGAGATACATATAGAGTAAAGGTAAAAGGTTGGAGCAAAATATATTTTTGCTCTCAGATTTACATAAATCAAACCATAAAATAAACAAGAAGAAAGTTGAGGTAAATAGATTGTTAGAAAACCTAGATATGATAGACCTATGGAGGAAACTGAATGGGGTTAGAAAGGAATATACTTTTTTTTCCTGCAGTACATGGCACTTACACAAAAATTGACCATGTACTAGGACATAAAAATCTAATGATCAATTGCAGAAAGGCAGAAAGAGTGAATACATATTTCTTATATCATAATGCAATATAAATCATATGCAATACTAGGTCAAGGAGATATAGACCCAGAACTAATTGGAAACTAAATAACCTCATTTTAAAGAATGAGTGGATCAAGCAACAAATTATAGAAAGAATTATTTCATCCTAGATAATGACAATAATGAAATAACATACCAAAACCCATGGGATACACTCAAGGCATCTGTCAGGGGATATAGTATATCTTTAAATGCTTACATGAATAAATTAGAAAAAGAAGAAATCAATGAACTAAATATGCAACTAAAAAATTAGAGAAAGAACAAATTTTAAAAGCCCCAATTAAATACCAAATTAGAAATTGTAAAAATTGAAGGAGAAATTAATAAAATCAAAAGCAATAAATTATTGAATTAATAAATAAAACCAACAGCTGGTTTTATGAAAAAAAAAATAAAATTGATAAATCTTTGGTCAATTTGATTAAACAAAGAAAGAAGAAAACCAAATTGCTAGTATCATAAATTAAAAAGATGAACCCACCACCAATGAGGAGGAAATGAAAGTAATAATTCTGAATTATTATTCTGCCCAACTATATGCCAATAAATTTGAGAATAGTGAAATTGATGAATATTTACAAAAAATATAACTTGCCCAGATTAGATGAAAAGGAAATTAATAACCTGATAATCCTATCTCAGAAAAAGAAATTCAACAAGCCATTATTGAACTCCCTAATAAAAAAATCTCCAGGGCCAGATGGATTCACAAGTGAATTCTATCAAACATTTAAGGAAAAATTGGTTCCAATCCTATATAAACTCTTTGGAAAAATAGGTGAAGACGGAACTCTGCCTACCTTTTTCTATGACACCAATATGGTGCTGATACCTAAACCAGGAAGAGTTAAAACAGAGAGAGAAAATTATAGATCTATCTCTCTGATGAATATAGATGCAAAATTCTTAAATAAAATCTTAGCAAAACAATTACAACAAGTTATCACTAGGATAATACATTATGATCAAGTAGAATTTATTCCAGGAATGCAGGGTTGGTTCAATATTAGGAAAACTGTTAGTATACTCAATTATATCAATAACATGCCTATTTAGAAATCATATGATCATATCAATAGATGCTGAAAAAGCTTTTGCCAAAATACAGGACCCATTCCTAATAAAAACACTAGAAAGTGTAGAAATTAATAGATTGCTCCTCAGAATAATAAGCAGTATCTATCTGAAACCATAAACAAGCATTATATGTAACAGGAATAGGCTAGAGGCATTCCCACCAAGATCAGGGATGAAACAAGGATGTCCATTATCATTACTACTATTCAATATTGTATTAGAAATGTTAGCTTCAGCAATGAGAAGAAAAAGAAATTGAAGGAATTAGAATTGGGAAGGAAGAGACAAAACTACTCATTGCAGATGACATGATGGAATACCTAGAGAATCCCAAAAAATCATCTAAAAAAACTACAAGAAATAATTAGCAACTTTAGCAAAATAATTAGCTACTTTAGCAAAGTAGCAGGATATAAAATAAACCCTCATAAATCCTCAACATTTCTATATATGATTAGCAAGATACAGCAGAAAGAGCTAGAAAGAGAAATCCCATTCAAACTACCCTCAGACAACATAAAATACCTGGGAGTCTACCTGCCAAGGCAGACTAAAAATCTTTTTGAAAACAATTACAAAACACTTCTCACACAAATAAAATCATATTTAAATAACTGGGCAAACATCAACTTCTCATGGATAGGTCAAGCTATCATAATAAAAATGACAATTCTACCAAAACCAAACTACTTGTTTAGTGCCCTACCAATCAAAATTCCAAAAAACTACTTTAATGAGCTAGAAAAAAGTTTTAAGTAAATTTATATGGAGAAATAAAAAGTCAAGAATTCCCAGGATTCATTGAAAAAAAAGTACAAAAGAAGGTGCCTTAGCCTTACCAGATCTAAAATTATATTATAAAGCATTAGTCATCAAAACTGTCTGGTACTGGGTAAGAAATAGAGTGGTGGATCAGTAGAATAGACTAGGTGCAATAGCAGGAAATGATTATAGTAATCTGATGTTTGATAAACCCAGAGTCCAGCTATTGGGAGAAAAACTCTCTCTTTGATAACAACTGTTGGGAAAATTGGAAGTTAGTATGGAAGAAACTTAGATTAGACCAACACCTCACAACCTGTACCAAGATAAGATCAAAATGGATACAGGATCTAGACATAAAAAACAATATTATAAGCAAACTAGAAGATCAAGGAGAAGTTTATCTGTCAGATCTATGGAAAGGGAAGCAGTTTCTGAATAAGGAAGAGAGATGGAGAACATCATTAAAAACAAACTAGACAATTTTGATTACATTAAATTAAAAAGCTCTTCCACAGACAAAACCACTGTAACCAAAAATGAAAAGAAATGTAAATTTGGAAACAATTTTAACAACTAGTATTTCTAACAAAGGACTCTTTTCTAAAATATACAGAGAACAGAGTAAAATTTTATAAAAAAGCCAAGATATTCTCCAATTGACAAATGGTCAAAGGATATGCAAAGGCAATTTACAGATGAGGAAATCAAAGCTATCCACAGTCATATGAAAAATTGCTCCAAATCATTACTTATTAGAGAAATGCAAATTAATGCATCTCTCTTTTTTTTAGGGTTTTTTTTTTTTCAAGGCAAATGGGGTTAAGTGGCTTGCCCAAGGCCACACAGCTAGGTAATCATTAAGCATCTGAGGCCGCATTTGAACTCAGGTACTCCTGACTCCAAAGCCGGTGCTTTATCCACTAAACCACCTAGCCACCCCAAATTAATGCATCTCTAAGATACCACCTCACACACCTCTCAGACTCTCAGAAAGGACAATGATCAATGTTGGAAGGCATGTGGGAAATCTGGGACACTAATGCATTGTTAGTGGAGCTGTGAACTCATCCACCCTTTCTGGAGAGCAGTTTGGAATTGTACCCAAAGGGCAACAAAAACGTACATACCTTTTGATCCAGCAATACCACTCCTGGGTCTATACCCTGAAGAGATGATGAAAAAGGGTAAAAACATCATTTGTACAAAAATATTCTTAGCAGTCCTGTTTGTAGTGGCAAAGAATTAGAAATTAAGTAAATATCCTTCAATTGGGGGATGGCTTAAGAAATCGTGATATATACATACATATATATGTGTGTGTGTGTGTGTGTGTGTGTGTGTGTGTGTGTGTGTGTGTGTGTGTATGAACTGATGCTGAGAGAGATGAGCAGAACCAGAAAAACATTGTATATCATATGGAACAGCAACATGGGGGTGATGATCAGGCTTAATGGACTTGCTCATTCCATTAGTGCAACAATCTGGGAAGGGGGTATCTCTGAAAGAGAATACCATCTGTATCCAGAGAAAGAATTGTGGAGTTTGAATAAAGCCCAAAGACTATTACCTTTAATTTACAAAAAAAATAAAATTTATTATATAATTTTGCTATTTCTTATAATTTTTTCTTAAGGATAATATTTCTCTTTCAACACATTCAATTTAGATCAATATATAGCATGGAAATCAGGTAAAGACTAACAAAATGCCTTCTGTGGGGGGTGGAAGGAAGGAAGCAAGAATGGGGGAAATTGTAAAACAAAATAAATAAAATCTTTCTTTAAAAAATTAAAAATGAAACATAAAAGCAGTTGATCCATCAGAGTAAATAAAAGGCAATCATACAACAAAGGATCTCCAATGTAGGATAGAACAGAACCAGTCCTGGGCTTTTATCTAAGAGAGATTTAATTGTCTCTACCAAAGCAGATCAGCCTCTCCTCTACAACTGAGAGTTTCAATGACTTGCCCAGGGTAACATATAGAGAATATATTAGAGGATTTGAACTTCTCGACTTGGACATTGGCTTTTTATTGCTATCATGTTGCTGTTCTTAAAAGTCCTAGATGTCTTATGATGTCCTAGGACATATTCCTATGTCCCAAATCCCTTTTTGGTGTGCCTCCTGGAGGCTGGGGAAGGAAGCCAGACTCATTAGGGCAATGAAAGGATCAGTGATATGGCATGATTCTGAGGCCACATCTCTATCCCACTGTGCCTTACTGCCTTCTTTTTGGAATACACATGTCCAAATTATGTAAGATTCATTGAGATAAGGTTGTCTGGTGAGCCAGAGAGGGCAACGATATAGGGCCTCCCAAAAGTCTTAGTGTGGTTGAAAGCTCTAATACCTTAAAACACTATTATAAAGAGAAGTATAGAACAGGGAAACATCCACGAAGGTCTTCTTTATTGTCAAAGAGAAGATCAAGTCAGAGAAGGATTCCCTACAGCATATTCGTGTGTGTGTGTGTGTGTGTGTGTGTGTGTGTGTGTGTGTGTGTGTAAAATATCTGGGAAGCAGAAGGAGATTCTATCTTTTGTTTAGTAAATGAAAGTCTTGGAAGGAGGGGTCCTCTCTATCAACCCACTGAATCATAAGGACCATGGATAACTAAGATTATACCACCCGGCAAAGGAAGCATTGTCTAACTAATATCAAAAGCCTACTCTGAATTCAGTTCTTCCAAGGCTCCTGAATATGATCCACTGCCCCAGTGGGTATATAGGGAAAGGGAGAGAAAAGGGAAAAGGAGAGAGAGGGAGACAGAGACAAAGACAGAGACAAAGGCAGAGACATAGAGAGAGAAAGAAACAGAGAGGAAGAGAGAGAGAGAGAGAGAGAGAGAGAGAGAGAGAGAATGAATCACAGATACAGATAGAAAGGGAAAGGGAGAAGGAGATGCATGTGTGTGTGTATATGCACAAGAAAGCATTTTTTCCCTTTCTGCTCTTCTGTGTCACTCCTGAGTGGAGGCCTGAGACATGTAAAGGGAAATTAGGAATGGGCTGAAGTCAGAGAGAAAGAAATGACTACAGCAGCAAAGATGTGGAAGGAAGCAGGTCAAACTGTCCAGGGAGCCTGAGGCTGAAACTCTGGATGGATGAAGGTGAGCTCATGCACAGCTTGGGCACCATCTCCTAAGACCCTCATTTGACCACTGAAGAAATGACCACCCCAAGTCCCAGAGGCAGAAAGTGTCAGAGTGGGCTCCTGCCTCCAGTCCAGAGCATCTTTCTGATGTTCTCAGGGCTGAAAGTTTAAGAATTCAACCCTGCTCTTAGGAGCTTTGGGGAAAGGCTTCTGGGAATCAGGGAGTGTGACCCCCAAATTTATAAGAAAATGTGGCAGCATTTTTATATCTTTTATTTTTAACTGGCCTTTTTCTATTTTTTGGCAGCTCTTGTTTCACAGGGGACATGTCCTAGTGACGAACAGCAATGCCCTTTTGGCAAATAAACCCATAACTTTTCAATCATTTGATAAGCTGTTGTCAGTAGCTCTGGGTGTTGAAAGTCTTTCATTTTAAAAAACACTTTTTTTGCACAGAAATGCTTGAACAAACATTTGATAAGGAGCTTCCTTGGATCAGACACAGATGTTAAGAGACTCTCAAAGTTTTTAGTTACTTATGACCTATAGGCAAAATATTTCAGACAAGTAATAATAGCAATTACAATAACTAAAATTATTGTTATTTTTGTTATAGTTGCTATAACCCACCATGTATATAGTAATTACTATTTGCTGGGCAATGTGGTAGGTATTTTAAATTATCTTAATTGATCCTCAGAACAACCAGGGAAGTGTTATTTTTAATCCCCATTTTCAGGTTGAGGAACCTGAGGCAGAAAATGTTAAGTGAATTGATCAAGGTCATACAACTAGTTGGTGCCTGAGACCAGATTAGAACTCAGGTCCTCCAGACCTAACATCCTATTCATAAGCAATTGGAGTCAGGCCTTTTTATAAATTATTTTCTTGTTTACCCCACTGAGATTTTTAAAACTCCTTCAGAGCCCCATAATGTGGGTATGCAGGACCTCATAGATGACAGCTTTCTAAACTGTCACTTCCTGGATGATATTTTAATATCTGTTGAGTGTTGTTATGCTCTGCTTTATGCATTTTTAAATAAAGGTTTCATATTTTGCATTTGTGCCCTGAGGCTTTTTGATCATGAATGGCATAATATTATAAAGTTAATGAATAAAATAAACAAACTCATCAGCTGTGATATCTTAATGCAAGGGCTATGACAGATGCCAGCTTCCTCTCCCAGACCCAGGAGGCAATTCCTAAATGGGCTCTTAAGCACAGAGGAAGATAGAGAGCTTTGCTTCCTTTGGGATTTTCAAGATGAGCCTCAGAGTCAGGAAGACCTGGGTTCAAATATGCCTTTTACCATATCCTGGCTCCACGACTCTGCTTAAGTCATTCACGTCTCAATAACCTGTGGAATCTACTAAGACTACACTTCAGAGAAGGTGGTACCAACCTTCATTGGTAAAGAGAGTTTCATCACCTGAGAGTTCTCTGCATAAATGTAATCACAATACATTCTCTATTCCATTAAGATTCTTGTTTCCTTGTATATAAAACTGAACTCAGGGCCAATATTCTACAAAAATTATAGTTTTGATTAATATTTTCCCTAAATGCTCTGTTTCCTCTATCCAATATGACCCATTTTTAGAGTGAACATTCTGCTTATTCTCCCTCCATCATTCTGGGCTTTCCTTCCCTCAGGGCTATACCATAGAGACCCCTCTGGAATTCGGTTTCAGTCCCTCTCAACCTTACTCTCTGCATCCTTCAAAATTTGCCTGTCTTATGTCCCAACTTATTCAGAATTCTGATATTTTCCAGATAAATACGAACTATAGAAAGTCAGAGCAGGATGGTATCTCAATATCAATCTACAGCAACCTGTGCCTTAAGAAATGCTACATCCTCCCAAAAGAACCATCCTAAAGGTCTTCCCTGAGAGAGAAAACATACACTCCCAAGACAGCTCATGCCACTTTTAGAAAACACTGAAAGCTTGGAAGTTTGTCCTGCCATCAAGGCTAAATTTGCCACTTTATAGCTGCCAACTTTCTGGATTTTCTCAGCCATGACACAGCTGCATTCTCACTCAGGATATTCTCTACCCCCATAGGGTCTTCCACTAATTGGTTGATAATCCTCAACTTCGAGTTTTAGGGAAGTCTTCAAAAGAGTCGTGCCTGGTCTCTACAAAAGGACTTTCTCTTGTGTGACCATGGATGTGCCACACAGGACCCTGCCCCCCTTTTTTTTTCTCAGTTTGCTTTGTCTTCATCCTTTCTTAGAATCTAAACTCCTTTGACTACTGTTTTACTCTCAAGTATCTGACATATAAGTAAGTGATTAATAAATGTTTGTCTTATTGATTTCCACCTTAATTATGCCTTTTAGGGATAAAGTATCTGATTGAGGTCTAATCTTTCTTCCCCATGATGGCCTTTTAAATCCTTGAAAACATCTACTTTGTGATCCTACTTTCTTCTAGACTAATTATCCACAATTCTTTGAAACAGTTCTCCTGTGATATAATCAGAATCTGATCATTGTACAATGAAAAAAATGATGAATTTCTAGAGAAAGGTTCTAAGTGACTTTGAATAAGTCACCCAACTTCTCTAGGACTAAGCTTCCTCAACTATCCTCAAATCACTTCTTAGATCCCTTTAGTTTCTAAAAATATGATCCTGCAATCCTGATCATGTTCATCTATATGATCCCCAGGAAATTAATGTCCTTCCTCAGTGTGACTTCCAGATTTGAAACAAGTACTTGAAGTTAGGTGGGTGATGGTAGTAGTGGTGGTGGTGACAGTAGTAGTAGTAGTAGTAGTAGTAGTAGTAGTAGTAGTAGTAGGAGGAGGAGGAGGAGGAGGAGGAGGAGGAGGAGGAGGAGGAGGAGTGGTAGTAGTAGTAGTGGTGGTGGTGGTGGTGGTGGTGGTGGTGGTGATAGTAGTTGTCATAGAGTAATAGTACTTGTTGTTATTGTAATAATGATCACTTATACAGCATTTCACATTTTTAAAATAATGCCATTTGATCCTCACAGGAAGCCTGGGAAGTAGATGCTACCCTGGTGCCCATTTTATAGGGAGGAAACTTAAGCTAAGACCTGCTTAGGGTAGCACAGTTAGTAAATACCAGGAGCTGGATCCCTGTCTCCAAAGGATAGACCCTTTGACCACCTGCTGGCTGAATCTAGAAGATCTGAGTAGATTATAGAGAATTTATCCCCTCCCTAGTTCTCGGCCTAATGCTTTTCTCAATGTAGCTGGCAATTGCACGGATCCTTATTGATCTTTTTTCAGATGTACTAATCCCTCACCATACTACTCCCATCATGACCTCAGAAATTCAATTTGCAAAGTAAAGTATAAGATTTCACAGTATATCTTTCTCCAGCTTCTCTCATTCACCATCCTCAAAACTGCTGAATCAATGTTATTTTTCCATCAAATACTTTATCATTCCTTCCCCTCTTCAAGGAGCTTCTTCAGTTACCTCCTGGCTAACTTACAGGGTTTCCTAAAAGTCTATTAGGGCTCTAAATTGCACTCAGACTTTGGGGACAGCCTCTATAAATTCTTTCATTTGACATTTCAAGACATTCACCATCTGACTCTACTTCCTGAGCTGATTCAAATTACTCCCTCTCCCCTACTCTACTTTCCACCCCATCTGGCCTCCTACTTGTTCTTCTATGTCATTCCATACCCTTCTCTGACTGTCTCCAATATCACAATGCTTTCCCTTCTTATATCTAGTTAACATCATCCCTGGCTTCCTAAGTTTCAAGGAATACTTGTTGTTAATTTGGGTCGAATTGATGCCATGACACGGGGAGCCCTCTGGAGTGAATTCAGGAGTGAATCCTCAATTCAAATGCTACCATTGGCATTTCCTGGCTCTATGAGTATGGATGAGTCATTTCATTTCTATGGAACAAGCTCAATATCCACATCAGCTGAGCAGGAATAAGAATTCCTAGAGCATTTTCACTGGCCTGCTGGAAGGACTGAAGAAGATGCTCAATGTGAAATGCTCTGCAAACCTTTAATAGTCTCTGATGATAAAGTTTTTCTTTCATTTCATGATCCTTTCCATGTCTAAAGAATATTATAATTTTTAAGTGTATTTTTAAAAATCATGGAAGGAATATAGGAGAGGGAATGAGAGTTACTAGCAGTCTTGAACACACCATCTGGCATGTCAAGAACTCTCTAGCAGTGCAGACCCAGTGGTTACGGGAAACCAAATGGAGTCAAACAGTTCATAGCTTAATTGCTTTCTAAGTTTTTACAGCATCAAGAGAAGTCTTGACCCCACCAAACAAGCTTTCAAGAAAATATGTCTTCTTAAATCCAGATGACCTCAATGCACTCGCCTCTGAAAACTCCCTCTAAACACTGACAGATACATTTATCCATCATCCTGGAGTAAGAAGTAAATGAGGCCATAGAGAGGAAAGTTTCAACAAAGAAATGAATTTTAAAAAAAACTTTAATACATGGCTTCTTTAAACTTCTAAAATACAGGGGAGAGAGCTGTAGTTAGGAGGAATAATTTTAGCCTAGGCATGTGTCTCCCTGGATGGCCATGTTTTGTCATATAGAATCCCCTGTGTAGTTCTCCAAAGAACACTGTGGCTTGGCTGTCTAGGTTAAATAATCATTCACAGGACTCAGAATACAATAGAAACAATAGACCTGCTGACATAACCTGATTAAAATCTCTGCTCTGACATTACCAGTTGTGAAACCTTGGATTAGTCATTTCCTTTCCTAAAATGAGAGTCTTTCAGGCAAGAAAGGAGTTCAAAGGTCTTCTTTTCCAACCCATTCTTTTTACAAGTGGTGGAAAAAGTACTTTACCAAAAGTCATACAAGAAGCCACTAAGAACAGCTTCAAGAGTGAAATTCAAAGCTCCCTGGATTTATTAAAACCAATTTCTTCATATTCTTCCTACTTTAATGGGTCTGTGGTCTCAGTGATGTAGATGCTTCAGAATCAAGGCAGATGGCTACCCCTCTATTTCTCTCCTTCCTGGGTAGCTGTTGTCCACATGCTCCCATAAACTCAGCAAAAAAAAAGTCCACCCGATATGGGGGAAGTCTTCTTTTCGTTCTCCCAATATCATGACAGTAGCAGTAAATTACCATGATTTAATACATAAAAGTGCTTAAGTCACCCTAAAAATACCAGTTACATTTTCCATTCAAGCTACACATCTATCATAACTCATACCACATGATCAGTCCATTTTTTAATCATCTAATTCTGTTGACAACTTTTGCTTTGGCTCTTTTTTGAAGCCCCACAATGCTCATCAGTAGTAGATGGTTTATACTATTTACTTACCATGCTGATTATTTGATTTTTATTTTCAGCTTTCAAATGACTATTGTGTTCTTTCTCATCATCATATAACATTTGTCTTTCCTCATTTTTATTCTTCAATGTCTGGAATTTTCCTTTTTAGAAATAATTGTCCTTCTGATGCACTGTTGGCAGACTTGTGAACTGGTCCAATCATTTTGGAGAGCAATTTGGAACTATCACTGTTAGGACTATAACCCAAGGACATACAAAAAAAGAGGAAAGGACCTATTTATTTGTATAAAATATTTATAGCCATTCTCTTTGTGGTGGCCAAGAACTGGAAATTGATAGCATATGATTGTGATAGAATATTATGCAGTAAGAAATGACAAGCAGGATGATTTCAGAAAAATACAGAAAAACCTAAATGAAATGATACATAGTGAAGTGAACAGAACCAGGAGCATGTTGTATACAGTAACAGCAATATTATTGAAGAATTATAAATGACTTAACTATTCTCAGAAATGCAATGATTAAGGGGCATCTAGGTATTGAAATAAACAGAGCATGGGCCCTGGAGTCAGGAAGAACTAAGTTCAAATCTGGACTCAGACATTTAATAATTACCTAGCTGTGTGACCTTGGGCAAGTCACTTAACCCCATTAAGTTGCCAAAATAAAGAAATAAATTATTAAAGGCAATCTGAAAGGAATAAGAATGAAGCATATGATCTGCCTCTAGAGAAAGAACTGATATTGGTTGAATACAGACCGAAGCACACAATGTTTCATTTTCTTTCTTTTATTCAGGTCTTCATGTTTAAAATGACTAATATGGAAATGTTTTACAAAATTGCACATGTATAATCTATATCTGCTTACCGCATCAGGGATAGAATTTGGAACCAAAACTTTAAAAAAATGTTATAAATTATTTTAACAAGCAATTGAGTGGAAATACACACACACACACACACACACATATATATATTTAAAAAAACTTGGGGTGGCTAGGTGGCACAATGGATAGAGCACTGGCCCTGGTGTCAGGAGGACCTGAGTTCAAATTCAACCTCAGACACTTAATAATTACGCAGCTGTGTGGCCTTAGGCAAGCCACTTAATTCCATTGCCTTAAAAAAAAACCTAAATAAAAAATCTGTCCATTCTCCCTCTCTCCCAAGAAATAAACTATATTTTGAAACATTTTCTCATCAACTATCTAAAAGAAATAGCAACGATCACACATTTAAAATTCAATTGTATCCACTTAATTCGCCATTCCATAAAGTGCTTGTCCCTTTGCCCTAAAACCTTTTCCAAATAAAGACCTGAAAACTATGTTCTCTAAGATGAACTAAGTGCCTTATATCATGGTTCAAGTCTTTCCTCATTTGATGTTTGGGTACAGGATTTCCTAGGGTGCTAATATGGATAGCCAAGTTTCTTCTAGTAGAAGCCAGGTCAGCAGGAACACATAGCTCCAGTATTTAAGAAGCCCTCAAGCTGTGATATCCAAAATTAGGTAAAAAATATTGTGGATTATGGGATTCTGAGTCATCACACTGAAAGGGAAACAATTTTTTTTCAGATTTTTTTTCACTTTTGTGTATGATGGTTTTATGATTTAATGTTCCAGTCAAGATCCTTATGAAAGGAATAGTTACAAATTACAATTTTAGCAAGGGTATGCTTCCCCTCTCCCTGATCACAATTTACCTTAACTGCCATTCACTATTAACATATAATGAAATTCAAAATATGTTCTAACCATTTTCTTCATTCTTATCCCCCTCTGGTTTTTGGTGTTGTTTGTTTTTTGTGTGTGTTTGTTTTATGTAAGCTTTGCTTTTCACTAAGATGCATTTAATCTTTGTGAGCCAGAGTAATTTAAAAGATGGTGAACAGTCAGTACATGTAATAATTTACTTTATTCTCTGTCTCTGTCTTTTTCCATGTCTCTCTTTGTCTCTATCTCTTACTCTTTTTGACTCTATGTGTATGTCCTTGTCTCTCCATCTCTGCCTCTCTCTAGCTGTCTCCCTTTCTCTGCCTCTGCCTCTCTCTTTCTGTCTGTTTGTCTGTCTCTTTTTCTTTCTCTCTGTCTCTGTCTCTATCTCTGTCTCTCTCTCTCTCTCCCCCTCCCTCCCTCCCACCTCTGTCTCTCTCTGTCTCTTTGTGTGTGTCTCCATCTCTGCCTCTTTTTTCTCTCTCTTTGTCTCTAAATCTCTGTTTTTCTGTCTCTTACTCTCTCTCTCTCGCCTTTTCTATCTCTGTGTCTCTGTCTGTCTCTACTAATATCAGTCTCAATCTTTAAACTTTTACCAACCAGCAGGTTCCCAAGAATTTCTGGGACATTGATGCTCTAGAGGAAGCCCTCTTTCTACTACCTTACACTAGCTCTCTTATTTCCTATCAATATATTGAAGACACGAACCATCTCCTACTATTTATGAACCAAGTTCACAGGTTCCAAATGTATACATACACTCTTTTACTTTGTCTCAGTCAAACCCAAAGTGTCTCCTTGATTTCCCATCTCCTCATATCAAAAGTTTTAGAACAGGAATGGACCTAGAGATCATGTCCCAATATCATCATTTTATGGATGAACATCAGAAAAGTCAAATGACTTGTCCAAGGTCATACAAGAAGGAAAAAGCAGAGCAGGGATTTGAACCCAGTTCTCTGAATGAAGATACTGTTCCCTCTTCTCTTTGGTATCCTGTCTCTTGACGTTCTCTAATGCTGAATCTGAATAAAATGATAACACAGTGCTTTTACCTTTCTCTCAATGCAGTAGCCTGGTTTTTTTCTTCTTTTCTTGCCTTAAATGCTTCTCTTTGTCTTTTCTGAATAAGAAAGAAAGGAAAGGTCATGAAAAAGGAAATGGATTAAAGAAATGGAATTCAGAAATAGAGGCATGACCCAGTCAAGCAAATGACAGTCTCAGAACAGTCCTGCATGTCAAAAAAATCATCATCAATTTTTCTCAATTTTCCAAAAATTGATAGACAAAAAAACGATGCAAGGGTAGCAAATCATCATCTAGATAACTGTCAAGAAGAAAGAAATTTGGATGATGTTTTTTAAAGAAGAATAAAGATCAGTGACTCAGGGCTCTACAGTAAAAAGCAATTGGTTAGATAAAGCTAGAATGGGCCTAATGGTCAGCCAGACCCTGTCCAAATTCTGAATTTGCCTCATTCAGTATTCTGAAAGGAATTTCAAGTTAATTTAGGGAATGGGAGGTAGGGAAGGACTTCCTCTGACCACCTGACTATGGACACAACTAGATAAATGGATTTGTTCCCTTCAGAAAGTCCAAAAAATGAACTAGTGTAACATGATAAAGTCTGTTCAGATAGGATGCCCTAGAGGAATGAAGCATTCCTATCAATTCTTCAAGAACTTATTTATTCAGTTCCCTGCCAGAAACTGTGAGATATTAAGGAAATGGAGAGATAAATGTGAAAACATCCCCTGCCTTCAAGGCCCTTGTAGTCTATAACATAATTAAACATGAGACATAAAATGTGCACAGGTAGAAATTGGGAACCTATTGTATCTGCTTAGACCTAAAAGAATGTTAAGTAAATTGCACCCTTCTAATGACATTAATAATCTTTGATGGGGCAGCTAGGTGGCACAATAGATAGAGCACTGGCGCTGCAATCAGGAGTACCTGAGTTCAAATCCAGCCTGAGACACTTCATAATGACCTAGCTGTGTGGCCTTGGGCAAGCCACTTAACCCCACTGCCTTGCAAAAAACCTAAAAAAAATAATAATCTTTGATAGAATTGATATTTTTTAAGTTCCTAATTGATGAAATTTGCTTTATTTTTCTCCTCATTTTCAGTCATCTTTGGGAAGGAAAGGAGGAAAGGAGGGTTCAGAGGATATAAAGGATATTTGGTATTTTTCTGTGGTCCTTGGCATCTCATGGCAAATGATAATAATAATAATAATAAAATAACAATAACAATAACAATAATAATAATAATTTTTCATCTCTTAGCCAACACAGTTCTAAAAAGTCTTTTCATATTCATCCAGACTGGTCTTTACTCATCAGACACAGTCTGACATTTGAGCTTTTCTCAAAGCCTTGGCATCATAGGAGACCTTTGTGGAACTAATACTGCCCTGGTCTAGCTTTGGCCAAGCCAAGATCACCTCTGCATCAAGTAAGGTATGTTTATCACCAAGAAAATATTTGTCAATGAATGGATGAAAAGTGGTGAGAGTGAAGGAAAACAGATGGGTAGACTAAGTGCTCCATTGATATCAAGAATTCTAAAAAATATCTAGACAAAGGAAATGTAGCACATTAAGTAGATTTTTCTGTGGAAGAATATGGACAAGGATGGCATGGTCATAATGGCATGGGTAGGTTGCAGTCTCTACTGGTTGGAAGATGTGTACACAACAGTGAAAGCAAAGATGTGAAGTGTTAAAAAGAAATTAATGAGATAAATGGTTTTTTAATTTGCTTTTCAAGTGTTAGTGTTCACATGAGCCACCGTGAGGCTTTTAAAAATTAAAGAAAATACCCATAATATCTGTGTGTGATCTTGTGTGACCTTGGACAAGACTTTTCTGGTGCTCAGCTATAAATACTATAAATAAATCAGAAAAAAATCATAGTTTTGCAGCACCATAGAAACTCAATTTTAAAAGGGCCTGAAGTTTTCCAGTATAGTATAAACACAATGAAGTCACCCTTCAAGCACATTCCTATGTGGTCATTTGATCACTATTTGACCTGTTCAATGATTACTCTTCATGAAGTCATACTTCTGTATCTCCTTCTTCACATTCATCTCTGATGAAGAAGAGACCCTCCTCTCTTTGCCAAGTCAAGGACTTCTACATGGACCCTAAATGCTAACCTCTCCTGTCCTCCAGAAAATTGCCCAGGTATCATCATCATCATCATCATCATCTTCCTCTTCTCCTTCTCTTTCGTATTGAATCTTTCCCTTTTTTTTAACCAACTCCCACACTACTACCTACAAAAGGACTCCTGTCTTCTATATCCAAAGAACAAACTATGAAACAAACAAAAAAACAGTAAAGAATCATTATCTTTACTGGAAAAGTCTTCTACTTTTGAGGCCTCCACTTCTACTCCTTTCCCTTAATCTCTTCTAATCCTTCTGGAATTTGATTTCCTACTATTGTTTTACCCAACTGAAACTATTCTCTCTCTCTCTCTCTCTCTCTCTCTCTCTCTCTCTCTCTCTCTCTCACACACACACACACACACACACACACACACACACACACACACACACACTCGTGCTCTTTCGTGCTCTCCCCCTCCCTAAGATTTTCATGATACTATTTCCATCTACTTGCATGAGTGCTCCTTCACCATCTACTTTGATGAATCTTTATCCACCCTTTATCTATCCAGTTTAGGATGCTTCCCAAGCCTTTGTCGATGGTCCTATTCTCTTTTCATATCTATTCTTTCTCTTGATAAGCTCTCCTTGGGTTTAATTATCATTTGTAGATCGATTATTCCCTGATCTATGAAAATATCCCTAGTTTTTCTTTTGAGCTATAGATTCACTTTATCAGGTTTCCCTTGAATATTTCAAAGTTTCTCAAACTCAACATCTCCAAAACAAATCCACCCCCTCTTTTACTGTCAATGGTACTACCATCCTATTTACCATTCATCCTTGATGCCTCACTCTCCCTCACCTCACATATCCAGAAAGTTAGCAAATTTTATCATTTCTTCCTCCATAATATGTCTTATCTCCTCTCCATTCCTAAGGCCACTACACTAGTTTATGAACTTATCACCTCTCACCTAGACTATTGCAATTGCTCTCAAATTCTTCTAAGTGGTTCAGGCCTCTCCACACTCCAAGCCATTTTTCACATGGATACCAAAGTTACTTTCTTAAAGCCAATATTAATTCAAAAAATTCCCATGTCTCCCTCTGACTCATAGGATTCTCCTCTGCTTGACTCTTAAAGCTCTTCCCAAACTGGTCCCTTTTTATATTTCAAGTCTTCCTACATATTACTTTTTCCCCATATCTTTGAAAGTCTAGCCAGACCCTTCATTTCTCATCTCCATACTTTTTCATTGATGACTCCTCATTCTTCAAATAAACTCTCCTTTCATTTTGGGCTCTGATAATTCCTGGCTTCCTTCAAGACTCCTACAGGAGAACTTTCTCCTTTCCCTAGCTTCTTCTCAAAAGTTCTGTTCCATTCCATCTATTTTATATATGACCTTTATGTTCAAATACATGATACCTTTCTCATTAGAATGGAAGCTTTTGAAGAAAAGGATATTCTAAGATCAATATTTTCAGATATTAGTATTCCTTGCATTTAGTCGATATTAAATAAATTTGTGTTTGATTAAAGTATCTGTCTTAAGTTACATTAGTGTCTGTCAGATAACAAAGAAAAACATTTGAAAGCAGTGAGATGTGTGTGTAATTTGAACATTTAGCATAATTTTTTATTTAAGCAGATTAACAACTACAAAGAAGAATTTGCTTCATAAGACCTCAGAGATTGAGGAGACCATCATGATCATCTGACACACCTCTAATCATTATATAACTAAGGAAACTGAGTCTGGAGATATTGAGTAACTTGGCAAAAGGTACATAGGTAGTAAATAGAAGGGCTGTAATTCAAATCTAGATCCTTTGATCCAAATCAAATTATCTCTCCATCAGATAAGAATTGGCATTGCCCTTTACTTATCTGTAGATGGATGGATGGATGGATAGATACAGACAGACAGATAGATAGACACATAGATACATTGATACATAGATAGATAATGGATGAGTTAGGGTTAGAGGATGGGAAGATAGAGGTAGATAGAATTATCTTTGTTTTAAAAAACTTTAATATAATAAAAATGTATCCATATTTATTCCATAGTATATAAATACTCATATTTATATAAAAGATTCATATAAATAATAGAAATATAATTATTTTAATTCATGAGATACTGCTCATCAAATCATAGTTTTGTTCTTCTTTCTTTTGGTCCTCCTGTATCATGCAGATGATATCCACCAGAAAGGTTTCCTTACTCCCCAACATTCCCTATATGCTCAGATTTCTTTTTTTCCCATTTGTTCTAGGTATGTATCACCTCCTTAAGTGTTTCCACAGTGTTTTTCTCTTCTGCATAAAATATGAAATTGTTGAGCAGGGAAGCTTGCACAGTTCACTGCTGCTACTGTCAGCCACTTATTCCTGCATTTATTTCCTCCAGACATCAACTCTATTCTTCATGCTGCTCAACGCATGGGGGTGACATGTGTCATCAGAGGCTGCTACATGCTGAAGGGATATGGAACTATCAGGCAAAATATAAGCAGAATCATTCACTAACAGCTACCTTCCATTTTATCTGAGACTGTCTGATAATTTCCCCCAAATCCATATCAACTTGAACAATTTGGGAAAAAATGGAATCATTGTCCAATTAGATCCAGAGTAATGAAATAAAAAACAACAGAGCAGGAAAAAGGAGATCCACCCTGCTTCAATATTTGGCTGCCATACTCCAAGCGTAGTTAACATTTGTTAAAATGTTATTTGAATTTTTACTTATTAATAGAGGTCTGCTGGCTTCAAAATATAGTTAATACATGGGTCTAGAATTTGAAATTCTGGGATTCTAATCTAAGTCTGACATTTATCTTCTCAAATAACTTTGAAGATTTCTTAATGAACCAAGAATTATGTATTTCCCGCCTACCTTGAAAATAGGCAGAATGAGTTCATTTACCTCACAAAGAAAGTATGGTAAAACAAAAATAGACCATAAGCTCTCCAAAGGCAAGAATTATTTAATTTTTTTCTTTATATCCTGAACAGATGAAAAAAGTCCTTTACACATAATAAGCATTTAATAAATGTTAATAATCACTTGTTAGAGATTTAAATGGATCTAATTTTTCTGGAAAGCAATATGGAACTGTGTTGAGAAAATGACTATAGAGTCCAGATCTTTCATCCAAACATCCTCTTGCCAGGCTTATACTTCAAAGATTTAAAGAGCGAAAGAAGGGTCCCACACACAGCAAAAATACTTAAAGTCAAACATTTTGTCCTAGCAAGAAACTGTAAGCAAAGTTGATGCCCATTGATTAAAAGGAAGGGTTAAACAAAATACAATACATGAATGGAATGAATTGTCAAAATTATGATAGCTATAACAAACAGACCCCTAAGGCCATTTTCCCTCCTTTCTCGACATGTTACCTGGTTTACTATTTCCCTATTCTACCCATTTCCTGTCTTAATGCAAGTGGATTTTAATAACCATAAAGATACTCCCTTGAATTCCCTAACCATTCATTTCCTCAATATCTGCAATTTCCATGACCTACTTCTTCATTTTATTTCAGTCACACATAGGGATGCTCACACACTAGATTTTACCATTGCCACAAGCATGCTTCATTCCTAAATAGAAGCTGGCATTCCCTATCTCCTAAACCTAACATTCCATCACTCCTTATGAATTATCCTTTTTAAATTGATTTTTCACCCTCATCTAGATCTCAATACCCTCCATTCCTTAGTCTTTCTCAATTCATTATGGTTATTCTGATTTCCCATTTTTCCTTCTGCAACTTCTACCTATTAGGTAGCCATTTCTATTCTTCACTGCCCTTTTCTCTTGAATCCCTTGCCCTGGTATCTCATCATCATTCTTCTCTTGCTAAAACCTTAACACTGAATTGCTTTCATTCTCCTTTTCTATTCCAACTCATGAGCTACTTTATAAAGTTGGAGGGAATTCCACAACTGTACTACCAAGCTAAAATTATTGAAACTACACTAAGGCACTCATTTTATTCATCTCTATTATTTCCTTACTTTATTCATCACAAAACCTTCTCTTCCTTCCTGAAATCTCTGACAACTCTTCTTCCCATTTCCCTCTCACTGAAAACTTTATAGGAAAATAATGAGGTCATTTGACACAAGTACCAGATTCTCAAAACATCATCTCCTCCTGGCTCCTCTTTACCCCCAGCCTCTGGCAATGAGGTGACACTTGTCATTGGAAAAGATTTATATATGTATATGTGGATTTTTTGATACTATATATATATATATATATATATATATGTATACATACATATATATATACTCACATACATACAAATAGGCATGTATATAAGAATTTTGTATTGTACATATGTTTAAACATTTATGGATACAAGCATGTGTGTATGGTTAAACATATATACATACTGAGCATAGTACCTGACTCATAGTAGGTACTTGTTGATTGAGCATTGTGTTATTAAAAAATTAGTGAAGGGACAGCTAGGTGGTGCAGTGGATAGAGCACAGACCCTGGAGTCAGGTTTACCTGAGTTCAAATCTGGCCTCAGACAATAATTACCTAGCTGTGTGGCCTTGGGCCAGTCACTTAACCTCATGTGCCTTGCAAAAACGTAAAAAAAATTAGTGAAAATAAAGAGAAATCTGAGAAGACATATTATGGACTAAAGTAAAGAAATAGGGAAATGGTATATACAACAATTCTAATAATGTGAGGGGATCTCTAGAGAAGCCCAATAGAGCTGACTTCAAACCTTGCTTTCTATTCTCTATCTCCTGAGCCCTAGGTATCTGGGTCAAACTATTTTTTATCTTTAAAATTAAAGGTTTGTGCTACATGACCTGCAAAGGCCTATAACCTGTGAGATTTGAAAGTTCCATGAAAATGCCAACACACGATGAGAAATAAAAACATTTTGACTGAAGAAGCCCACATTTCTAACAATAGGTGAGTGACTTGTATAATCTCCTTTTTTTAGATGAAGCAAGGCCAGAGAAATAATAAAATTTCGTTAAGATAGAGTCAATTCAGGACTAGAAATAATTTCACAGAATGAGCAGAATGTTAGACTGGAAGGAAGGCAGCACGGCTTCCCCATTTGCCCTTCATGTCCCCAACAGACAGCACATGCTAGTGAAGAGAGAGGCCTGGATATGGAATCTGAAAGCTCTTTTTCCAATCTCAGAACTCCCACTTAATTATTAGCTGTGTGACCTCACTTGGGCCAGTAACCTCAGTATCTCTAACTCCAAGATGGGAATGAAAATCATTCTGATTACCTACTATAGGGTGGTTATGAAGAGAGCTCTTTGTAAAAAGCAGTATACAAAGGTGATTCTGGTTCTCAGTTTATACTTTCATGAAATGGAAATAGGGCCACCTGTCCTTGTCTGCCCTACAGAATTTCTAAGAGGATAAATAAGAATACTCAGCCAGATTCTCCCATTCACTCCATCAAGGAAAAACTATGGTAAACACTACCAATGTCCACTGTACTCCAATATAGGAAAATTTTTGCTTTAAGCATTTCAGGAAAAAAATATACATCTACATTTTTCTTGCCTATTTTTCATGTTTAAAGTCAGATCGAGGTAATGAAAAATACTGGGATTCAAGATTTATTATTATAGAACAATAATCATTGCATGCATATCAATCTGTCAATCAAAAAATAAGAATTTATTTAGTACTTTCCACGTGTCAGTCATGAAGCAAGGATAGGACATGATTAACACACAGCTCAAGAGCTGGCTAGTATCATTGAAACAAGTAAAAGTACCACAGAAAGACCTCCAAGCAGTCAGGGAGAATCTGTGGTATTTATAGAAAGACATGCCCCAACTTGAGGAGATGGGAAGAAGTTGTGATATACCCTGTGAAGTGAGCATCCCCCTCAGGGAGATACAGATCCATTGATCTAGAAAGGTATTGGTTGTTGTTTGGCAATTGCACCTGTTTGCCTGGGGAAGCACTAATTAGCTTTGCTTTAGCAGGTTTAAATAAAATAAATAAAATTAAGGTAGCTAGGTGGCACACTGAGAACCTGAGTTCAAATTTATCCTCCAGTACTTACTTGCCAAGTGACCCTGGGCAAGTCGTTTATTCCTATTGGCCTCAGTTTCCTCATCTGTAAAATGAACTGGAGACAGAAATGATAAACCACCAAGAAAACCCCAAATGGGGTCACAAAGATTCAAGCACAACTAAAAGATTAAACAACACCAATGAATATGTGAAGATGGGGATCTACTCATATCATAATTAACATAATCCCAGAAGCTTCAGATACCTTTAACTGAATCTGTTAGCCAATCAAAGTATAGCCTAATTGAGGATCTTCCCTTTCATGTGAGAAGATTATAGACTTCAGCCATTGGATAGAAAGCAAATAATGTCGCATGTTTGGCTGAAAAGATCAGTCACGTTCTTGTTTGGGTAAAAAAAAAGTAATCCTGAATCTAGCCCTAAGCTCAGTCAGATGGTACACTCTCTAGGGTGAATGGGCTTCTGGGCCTCACTGGTCTTCTAGGGTCCCTAATAACTCCAAATCTCTGATCTATGGTCCTAGAGCAATGCAGCATAGACATCCAACAGAAGCCTCACAAAAGTTTCAAAGGGAGCAGTCAGCCTGCAGACCCCCCCAGCTCTTCCACAAAATAGAATTCACTGCCTCTCAGTCAGAGAAATCATAATGGGGCTGCCAGCCTACTGCAGACCTGTCAGGGAAGTGACCTCGAATAAGAAAACTGGGGTTTTTCCTCTGAGAGACAATATCCCTTCAACCAGATGATAGTAAAATTCTCATGACTAGGCCAGGGATGCCTCATAAAGCCCAGAGACATACATTCTACAGATATCTGGGTGATAAAACCATATAAGAGACTTGTCCCTTAGATGATTTGAGAGTATAAATCTAAGGTAATTTCTGGTAGGTCAAACATTTAACATAAAACGACTAAACATTTCATAAGGTCATAAACAAAACAGGTTGTCCTGAACCTCCTGAAAGGTCATGTAAAATGTTCAATTCAAATAGAATTTTTGATCTTCCCATTATACTTCAAATGCTATCCTGGGGCCATTGATGGCCATAATGCTGCTAATTCAGCTGAGTCTACCCTGGACCAGAAGATATGAGGAATAAACTAGAAAGGTAATCCAAAGAAGAAGCAGACCAAAAAAAAAGAGTCCTCTGTTTTAAGGGTTTTTTTTTGTTGTTGTTTTTTTGTTTTAAGGTTTTTAATAGGCGCTTTATTTCTTTATTCTATTGAAAATATATTTGATTTTCGTTTTAGTCAGATTTGTGATTTTCACAGTAGATAGAAAATTCCTAGCTAGGAAAAAGTTCTCTATCAGTGCAGACTGGCACTTGTTCCTCAAATTATGCTCCTAGTTGCTCAGGTCTCTGATATGGTTTTTTTTTTTTTTTTTTTTTTTTTTTTTTTTTTTTTTTTTTGTTAATGGGTCCAGAGAATCTCAGTTTAAGGAATTCCATTTTTATGTGTGCATTTGTATAATGGGTCAGCTAGGTGGTGCAGCAGAGAGCCAGACATAGAGGCAGGAAGGTCTCTGATATATCAAGTGACTTGTCCAGGGTCACAGAACCAGGCCAGGTTTAAAGCCAGGTCTTCCAATGTGGCAAGATTTATTTATATTTTTATAAAGATAAAAAAGTGGCATGTGATCTTGAAGTTCAACAATCAATAAAATGGAGTCCTCTTCAGTATATAGGACTTCATTTTTTCCTAATTCATCTTTGTATTTCAAGATCTGACCACCCTATCTTGTTCACAGTAGTCATGAAATGAATATTGGTGCATTTGTATGTGTGAATTAGTATATGGACCTTCCCCCAATAGAAGAGAGTAGTGGAGTCAAGACATCAAGGATGAGGGGATCTTTATGAAAAATTCAAAGCAAAAGAAGTAGAATTAAAGATGAAAAAACAAATGAATCATGTGAAGAGGAAATGAATGGGAATATATGTAGAAATCAAGACTCCTAATGGAGACTTAAAAGTGGTAACAGGACATTTGTGACATCTTAAGGTCTGAAGTTAATTCATTTGGATGGAAATGATGATATTTTTACTCATTCATAACGAAAACCATGACATCAAGGAAGTAATGCCATGACAAGCACATGAATTGGATGGAGGGTGGAGCTGTGCTAAGTCACCAGCCTCACTTTCTCCTCCAGAACCATCTGGGTCCAATGACCAGATATGAATCACTATGATTGGAGACGGCTCTGGATGTGAGGCAATCAGGGTTAAGTGACTTGCCCAAGGTCACAAAGCTAGTGGGTATCAAGTGTCTGAGGCTGGATTTGAACTCCCATCCTCCTGACTCCAAGACCAGTTTTCTATCCATTGAATCATCAAGCTTCCCATGGAATGGAAATAAGTCCAAGGAAAATAGCCTGCCCTAAAGGATAGAAAACTGGCTGCTGCTTTAGGACCACCAGCATCATTTCAATCCTGCCTCCCACACACCCTAGCTGCCTGACTCTGGATATTACAAACCTCATGCCATTGTGGGAGTTGCCTAATGAACTGGTCAAAGGAGTTTCCAAGTTTTTCAATGATGAACTGCTGATACTGAAAATATCCCCCCCTATAAAAAATCAAATCAAATCAAATTTGCAAAACCAACCCAATCAATCAATCTAAAGCAATCAATCAACAAAAGTTTATTAAGTACTAAGTATTGTACTAAGTATAGAGGATATAAAAGTTATGACCAATGGAAAACTAATCAAACCCTTATGAGCAGGACCCCATCCTGTTCTACAAATACTGGAGCTCTGCCCAATAAGCAAAGATGCAACAGGGCACCCAGATATGTTTCATTCCTTTTATTTTGTCATGCACTATGGAAAATTACACCCAAGGTTCCCTGATAATTTCCTTGGGTTTAAACCTTCTTTACTCTTTGCTAGTGGGCTGGGAGGTATAATTCCAGACATGTATGAGACAGTCAACAGGCTTCCTTAATATCCTTCCCTTAGATTCTTCACTCTTAGGTGTCTAAAGTTGCCTAACTTTCGTTTAAATGAGTGAATAAAAGGGCCTAATGCTTTCTGAACTTTCTGGTTTATCTAATTAATTGGTAAACCCCCTTCAAATCCTAGAAATGGATCCTGGTCAGGATCCTTTTATTTCCTTTGTCCAACTACCATAATCAAGACAAAAAAGGATATATATTTGATGAAAGATTTGAAATTTCAGATTAAGTTCAGGTAAATATAAAGAGATGGGGCCTTTGCAGCAGCCTGAATTTCTGGACCTCATGAAAACAACTGATAAATTATTCTTGGTAGTTGGACATGGAAAACTTCCTTTAATTGATAGAATCTATTCACTAATGATAATGAGAATTAGGTATGCTATCCATTGCTGTGGAAATAATCTATTCTCATGGAAAGTCTAGCACAGTTCTTAAAAGTGGTAGAAAGAAACAAATATAAAATACTTGAGATAGGAACTAAGAAATCACCTATAAAAGATCATTTTTCCCTAAGCATACAAGGAAAGTAAGGTCCAAAGATGTAAAGAGACCAGAAAAAATCTTAGGAAAAAATTTGTCTATTTTTTTATCACATCTAGAGGCTTACATGGTAGAGCCAGATAACTAGAAGTGGTAACTTAAAGACTTGGGTTTGCCTCTAAAAGAGATGGATGGATGGATAGATGATAGACAATAAATAGATGGATGGATGGATGGATAGATAGATGGATGGGTGGATAGGTGGATAGACTGACAGATATATGACAAGCAGAAAGAGATATAGACAGACTGTCAGAGATTTAGACTGTGGAACCTGGGCAAGTCCCTTACTTTCTAAAGCTCTAGGAGATCTTTTAAGAGTATACATCATAGAAAATGTGCTAACCTGAATTAGTAGAGAAAATTTTCTTGTCTGAGTAACCTCTACATCACCTAAATGCCAGATCTACTCAATATCCATATATTTTATATATTTATCTTGTATAGAAATACATATATATATATATATATGTAAACATACATATATTTGTATGTGTGTTGTCTCCTATTGAACACAGGTTCAATGAGGGCAAGCTGTGTCTCATTTTTTATCTTTGTACATTTCTTAGCACATGGCCTAGTAAAGAGTTGGTACTAAATAAATGGTTATTAGTTGGTCAGTTGGTTGATTGAGGATCAGAATCTATAACCATTGGTTTCTAGTCAGATAATTTAATTATCTTCACCTCTAAATTTGTCCTCCTTCAAATTTTTCCTTTATTTGTTGAGGCTTTACCCTCTTCCCACTCTCCAGAGTTCTCTCCACTATTCCACCACCATCTTCTCCTACTTTCCTTATCAAAAGTAACAAAATCTTTTGGATATATATCAGAGTAAATATCACTTATAAAAAACTGACATTTATATGGGGCTCTACATTATATAAAAGCACTTAACAAACATTATTTCATTCAGGACACTGTGATTTGGGGTGTTTTATAAACTTATGCCCATTTTACAGGTAAAGCTACTTAAACTCCAAGAAATGAAGCAACATGTATATCATCAAATAATGAGAGAAGGACTTGAAATCAGGTCTTTCAAGAACACAGTTCCTATATTCTTTTCACTGCTTTCAGTACTTCGTTACTTTGGTTGGGGAAAGTTCTAGTTTTTACAAAAATATATAAAGGCAGCATGACAGCCATCAGTGCCAGATAGTCTTTGAAATGAGCCCTGACCAGAACTCAATTTCATTGCTTAGCAAGCATTGCTCTAGCTACAAATTGAAGCAAAAAGAAATCAGTATTTATTACACTGCCAGACAATTTTAAATGTCTAGGAGATCTTTTAAGAGGCTATGTCACAGGGGCAGCTAGGTGGTGTAGTGGATAGAGCATCAGCCCTGGAGTCAGGAGTACCTGAGTTTAAATCCAGCCCCAGACACTTAATAATTGCCTAGATGTGTGACCTTGGGCAAGTCACTTAACCACATTGCCTTTGCCACAAAATCAAGGAAAAAAGTGTATGTCACAATAGAAGGTGCCAACCTGCATTAGTAGAGGAAATTTTCTCCCCAGAGTAATCTCTCAACTAATGAAATGCCAGATCCACTCCATTCACTCCATTTGGAGTCAGGAAAACCTGATTCCACTTTGGACTTTGTCTGTATGGCCAAGAACAAACTTACCTTTCCATAGTTCTATTGATCAGTTTACTCATCTATAAAATAAGTCCAATAATATCTGCAATGCTTTCTGCCCAAGGGTATTGAGAAGTAGCTCAAATGAGAAAATGTAAAAAAGATTTCTTTGGAAACTTGGAATATTTCCAAAGTTTATGTTATTTCTATGTTTTTATTACTATGAAACACAATGTATAATGACTCCTGAGTTGTGGTACCTCCTAGGTACCACCCAAGATGGCAAAAGAAAAAAAAATTCACAAATTTCTATACTTACACTAAAAGGCTAAATATGTTTCTGTTAAGGGGGAAAAAGGAAATACAAATATTTCTGTTCTTTTTTCAGTGTTAAATAGCAAAATATAAAACTGAGCTCATGATGGATAGTCTCCATTTATGCATTTTTTTGGATTTATGGGTTTGGTTTTTAATTAATTCTCTGAATTATTTGTTGAAGAAAGCATATCATTTCAAGAATAAAATATAAAATTGAAATTAACATATAGGAAAATCTTATACATGGATGTAGAATTGTTTCTGTTTATTTGTGAAAGCATGAATGAGCAGCAAAAAAAATTAGAGATATTGTCATTAGAATTTAAAACCAGTTGCTAAATTTTCAGAATTAGTTTTCTCTGTGGACCAACATGCACGTCAACCTCAGGTTCATATTAAAATCATTCCAACAACGAGAAGTCGATCCAAAAATATTTTAATTGCTCAGGAGCCCTTGCTTTTGTTCCATCTCAGGAGAAAACTCATTTTGAAGCTGATTTTTAACTAAATGGATTCAAAGCACTCTCGTAGCTTCATTGAAATGAGGCTTTTGTAAGAAGTATGATTTTGTCCTCCTGTCTGAAAAGCATGTGAGATAAAGTCACCTGCATTTTTCCAGAGTGGGGCTTCACCAGAAGCAGGTCCCATTTTAACTTGGTGCTCCATTGAAATGATTACATAGGCTGGCACTGCTGTATGGGAAATTTCGGCTTGAATCCCAGGACTGGTTGTGTTGCTACAGAAGCGTGAACTACATAGATTTCTGTAAAAAATGTCTTTGCATCTACATTTATTCAACGTGAAAGATCTGTAATCTCAAGTGCCAACCAATTTTCACTGGCTCCAAGTTTGGAGTAAAGGCATGAGGAGCAAAAAAGAAGAGAATAAAACAGTTTGTTTGGTGCCCACTTTCTGGTAGCACTCACAGAATGGGGAGCAGTTAATGTTTGATCAACTACAAAGCCAAAGATTAGATTCAATAAATGCATTGTGCATTCAACTGGGCAGCATATGCATACAATATTAAGAAGAAACAGTGATCTAGGGCTGGAAGACGCAGGCAGTGAACACCCAAATCTATTTCAAGCACTATCCCCAGCATGGAGTCTTCATTACCAGGAATTATCTGCAAGGAAGGGAAGGAAAGCTTTTTAAAGTAATTCCTGCATGGGTGCTCTGTGTGAATCTAGGAGAGGTTCCAAGAGGAAACAGATTATAATGAGTTACAACTTTAAAACATTTTATTTTTTCATGCCATATGTCCTAGGTCCATAAATTTTTAAGTGGACAGAACCACTAGTCCAAAATCTAATCTAAAACCATTTATTTGCAAGTGAGAAAACTTAGGCCCAGAGAAGGGGCCGGAGAGTTCTTCTGACTCTATTATAGTACTTTGACTCCTGAACCATTCTGCTCCCTATCAACCCAACCATTTTGTTATCTGTTATTCCTATATGTAAGTATCCAGTGCTCTATCCACTGTACTGTCTGGCCTCATACACTTGACTCTTACTAGCTGTGTGACCTTGGGCAAATCACTTCACCCTGATTGCCTCACATCCAGGGCCATCTTCAGTTGACCTGATTCATATCTTGCCCTTGGAACCAGATAGTTCCAGAGGAGAAAGTGAGGCTAGTGACTTAGCACAGTATTCCCATCACTCAAATCCAATTCATGTGCTTGTCATGGCATCACCTCCCTGATATTGTGGTCTTCTTCAAAAATGAAGAACAGATACTAATTAATTAATTGATTGATTAATCAATGTAAGTTCTCTTCTTCCAGGTCTGAAATCATAAAGAAATAGTCATTTCTTCCATAAAAGATGTCAATCAACTCTTCTATGACTCCACTCTCCATCTCTGTGTATTCTGAAACAAACAAAACTCCTTTCTTGGTCCTCACTGTTCATTTTTGTTAAATTGCTCTATGTTTAAGCTCTCTCTCTCTCTCTCTCTCTCTCTCTCTCTCTCTCTCTATATATATATATATATATATATATATATATATATATATATATATATCCCTTCCTTGCCTTCCTTGTGCTTAGTACAAAGTAGTGCCTAATAAATGGTTTTTCATTCATTCATTCACTTAAACAACCATAATATAACTTTCAGGGTAAAAGTGATCTTGGAGTTCATTCAATCATGGAATCTGAGAATTAATGCAACAAGAATTTGTGAATCACCCCTCCCGCCACCAACATTCACATCCCTTACAATTTGATTCCTCAGAAGGGAAGATGCTATATCAGGTTCTAGGGGTAACACGATAGATGTAGCCTCTAAATATAAGTTCACAAGCATATATGGAAGAGAGTGAAGCTGATAACTTTGTGCGACTTTGCCTCACTTAAATCCAATTCACACAAGAGGAAAGACATCACCTATGATATCACTGGTCCTTTTTGAAAACAAAAGACCAACAGTAAGTTTCTGTGCCTCTCCTTATCAATCCTCAAGACAATTTAAATAGCTTTTTAGAAAAGATTTTTACTAAAAGACTGTAAATTAAGTTAAAAATGTAAGTTAAAAAGCATCTCCACCTCCCCCCAAAAGAAAAAGAAAAACACAAGGATGAAAGGTTGTGGGAGGAAGACTGGAGCCAAACTTTTGGTTTGTTCTTCGTCTTCAAAGAGGATCAGTGATATCATGGGTGATATCTTGACTAATTCATTAATTGGATTTAAATGAAATAGAGTTGTACGAAATAATCAACCTCACTCTCTCTTCCAAAGTCATCAAAGACTAGAAGCAAGACAAAAGTCAGAATGGTTGGACATGGCCCAGGATGTAGTAAGTGAGTGAGTGACCTTTGTATCTTCAATATCTGGTCAAGCTCTACAATCTACAGAGCCTGCTTTAGCCCCCTTCCTGGAACAAATTGTTCTCATCTTCCCTTTCTGCAAGGGAAGTCATCGTGTGCTTGGGGTAGACATCCCCTTGACTCACTGATGGGTTTGTAACTCCTCAATTACCCTCAAACTGGTTTAGCCTGCCTGCTAAGACAGTTATACTGGGGTGTGACCACTGTGCATGCCTTAGCTTCTGGGAGCCATAGGAGAAAGTTGGGGTGATGGAAGATAATAAAGAGCTCCCCAAAACCTCACATCAGAGGTACTAGTCCTCCTTGTACACCAGCTACTCTAATAGAACAGGTCTGGTGGGGCAGTCTGAAACTTAGTGCCAAATTCATTTTCTTTTCAGACCTTTTTGTATACCATTTCTTAGATCCCAATTCTTCCTTTATATCTGGAAGGATTTTCCCTTAATGTATCAATGACTGTCATTTTTCCTTTGCCATCTTCAGCTTCAAAGTAAGAAAGGGAAGAGACTTTAGGGAAATCATCAAATCAGTTTCATTCATTTCTTAGAGGCTTAGTTACGTGGAAGCTGGAATTGGTTTCTCTGTCCCAGCTGGCCCAGAGATTTGAACATGGAATCAGTAAAAATTATGTTCAAATCAAACATGGCATTTATTAGCTGGTTAACCATTGGAGACTCAGTTAACCTCTCTAAGTCTCAGTTTCTACATCTATAAAATAGGAGGGTTATCTGTATTACCTACCTGCTAATGTTTTTGAGAAGCTTAAGTAAGTTTATCTATTGAAAATGGTTTGCAGATTTTAAAGAGTCTAGGAGTGTCATTTTTATTGCTTGGTTTATTAGTACTGGGTGTCTATGAATAAGACATTTAATCTCCCTGAAATTCAGTTCATCATTTGTAAAGTAGGGATAATGATGACTATCCAGCCTCACAAATTCATGAAGTACCTTGCAAACCTCAGAGTGCAATAACAATGTGAGTTGCTATTATTATTATTACAAATGAGGATAGTAACGAACACTTCCCAATCTGTCCCCAACTTATTCTTACACAAGCTCATCAATCTTTGGTCCTCTTCAAAAAATATTACTATGAGGCAAAATCGGCCTTCTTTTTTCCATCTTCTGTCTCCCTGGCTTTGTTTAGGCTGAAATTTCATGTCTGGAATGCTCTGTCCCTTCCCAGCTACTCCTTTTAGAATTCGTATTTTCTGTAAGGCTCAGCTAAAGCACCACAATCTTCCCAACAGTTATTATTGCCTTCCTCCCAAACTTGCATCAGGTCCAGTTTGTGCAGCCATTTGACTAAACTTGAGTGTGCATTTGATATTACCTTCATCTAGATCATAAACTCCGCAGGGGTAAGGTCTTTGTCACTTTTGCCTTTGTAGCCTTGCAGCTTAACAAACTGCTGGCAAGTACAGGCTCTTAAATGTTTGATAGGGAACCAGTTCAAAATTACACAGCAACTTACTGACAAGAAGGTGACTAGATCCCAGTTTCCTAATGAATGTCTCTTGGCTTTTTCCATTGCACCATTTCTGAATTAAAAAAAAAAGTTTCCACTCCTCTTAAGTCACATCTCAAGCCCTGATTTTTAATATTTTTTGCTTAACATTTTCAGCAGAAAATGATAAAGCCTGTTTGGCCCTACTGAGTCTCTCATGGGATCTCTGCCTGCCAACAGTATAGTGTAAATTCATTAAGATGCATGCTTGCTATGACAGGCCTGTATCACCAGCTTTCCCTGAGTGAGTAGCCTTTATTTTATTTGTTACTTCCATGGCTTTTGTTTTTTTGTTTGTTTTTTTCTTTCTTTCTGGTTTTTTTTTTTTTTTTTTTTTTTTTTGCATATGAGGACACTGGGACAGAGAAATCAGATTTGGTCCCTTAATCATACAACAAAACAACGACTGACTAGGATTAAAATTTAAAGTGCTGGGATGACAGGTCAATTGCTGAGACCTTCACTTGGCCTAAATAAAGCCCAGGATAAAAAAGAAGTAGCCACTCAGAATGTTTCTTCTATTCCAATCTAAGCAAGTTGAGTGATATCCTCAGAATCAGGAGCTCTTGGAGTGAGAAATCCTTCCACTGACTCAGATTGCAGCATGCCTCCTAGGGAACCTGGGACAAAAAGAGACTAAAGGAGTTGGGGGTTCACATAATTCCTAAGAGAATGACTAGGATTTGAATTCAGTTCCTAAGAACTCCAAGACCAACATTATATCCACTACTCCAAACTACTTCAGATGTCTATATTATTAAAGTCAAAATACAATTTCTCAAGCTTTTCCCACTAAGACTATTTTTAAAACTAAGCAAGAGGTAGAAACCCAAGTACAACTTTTAATGAGTAGACAGCCAATTGTCACCACTTTAAGTGGTGCTCTGACTGAGAAACTTTGTTTCCCCTCCAAGATTAATTACCACTGTCTGACACTATTACCCATTGAAATGTTTTATAAGCCCACAATACCAGAGTCTCCAAAAGTGTCACACACCAGCAATTCCTATTACCGAAAACATGAATATGACAATTGAATATAATGTTCTGGGGAAAGCTGCCCCCAGGCAATTTTCCCTGGCCCAGCCAGCCCTTATGCAATCAATAAGAAGGACCGCCACTGACCTTGGAAGGACAAAGCTGGCCATCTTTGTACAGGAATAAGGACCTTTTGACATAATTTTGGTATAAACAGATTTCCATCATTATCATCATTTGTAGTGCTTCCTGTCACCTTTTTTCTGTATCCTAACACATTTACATAGTTGCTGCCTGGGAAATTGCTCTCTCTTACTCTCAGTTTGGATGGAATTGCTCCCGGATCTCTCTTCTCAACCTGTAAAAGCTGAGATAAAGGTGGTGAGGGGGCGGAGGAACTTGAGGTGAATTGGTGAGTTATCTGAAACATTCACCAACAGGGTCTCTAGTGTCATTGGACTTTATCAATGACCGTCCTCAACTTGGTTGGTGGCTCCATGAAGAAAGTGTTTGCTATTTATTTCAAGACTTAGCCTATGCCAACTTCTACGTGTGTGTATTTATGTGTGTGTGTTTAGCTTTGCTACAACAAAAATTCTATTTTATGAATATACAATGAACATAAAATTTAATATAACACTCATTAACCCCCATGGAATATAATGGAAGAGAAAGAGGAGAAAGAGATGACAGGGACTTACAACAGCTACTCTTTTGGGGAAAAAGTCATTCTTGCTATAGAGGAATAAATTGTTTTCTTGCTTTTTTTTGTTTGTTTTGTTTTGTTTTTAAGAATGGCAAGATGAGAAGATATACTGAATTGGTAGTATGACAAATTGCTGTCACAAGAGACATTACCTCAGTGAAGAATCAAACATTCAGATAAAGTACTTCCATCAGAGCAGGAAGAATTATTTTATAATGGAATGCTTCTATCATGAGCACACACAATGATATGGAGTTTATTAAGGACAGGGTGAGGGCAATGCAGAAAAAAAGTTATACTCTCATGGAAAAAATCTAGAAAGTAGATGGTGAGGGGAAAGGATGACCTGAAGGATTAAGAGGAGGATAATACAAAAGTATTATTTGAACTTGTTCTCCCACTCTTCCTATGATATAATGTCAAAGTTATGTTTTTAAATGGAATCGATTTTATAATAGAAGCCTCCTTTTCTGATTTTTAATGTCCTCATTATTCTACAAATCTCATATGCTTAACTATTTACTATATATGGCACTGGAGGGCATATAAAGATAAATATATCACTGTCTCTGAAATCCAGGAGTTTAGAGGATTGCAGAGAAAAGTCTGTAAGTAACAAAATATGTCTCTAATTCTAAAATCATAACACAAATCTGACAGAATTGAACATTTTCTAAGGAGGTCAAAGCTGGGTAGTTAATTGATCCAAAGCATGTTAAGCCAATGGACTGTGGCTCAAAGAAGATGCTAATATGTGAATGTCAATGTTGTCATCAAGAACATCTTCAAAGCATGATCTTCATCTTAGCTCATTCTGGGAAAACTTCTCTTAGAAGTGAAAAATCTGAATTCTGGAAGCATGTAACCTTCCTAGATCCTTCTTTTTTCTTCTCTCTTTTACCTAATGCTCATTGTCCATTCAGCCAAAAGGCCCTCCCCCCACCCCAGGCCAGGAGTCAGACATAAACCTATCTGCAGTTTGATTTTTAGTATAAAATAAAAAAGTTGGCATGTTGAGCCATACTAATCACTTCTGTTTTTGAGGTTTCTTCATTTTTTTCTATAATGAATATAGTATTTTGCAAAACTTAAAGACCCATATAAATGTGAGATATTATTGCTAACATTCTTCGGTTATTAGAAATCAACCCTGCATCCTTATTTAATTATATGTACATTGCAACAAGAATCAATGAATTATAATTTTAATTCACTAAATTATGTCAAATTGAATTTTATCAAAGTCTTTTATTGAGCATTTACTAAGCATGAAGATTGTACAACTTCAGGTTAACTTTCTAGGAACTAATCTTTCTTTCCACCATAGTTTTTCAATCATCTTCACTCCCATTAGAGGAGTTTGATGGAGAGGAAAGGCCATTGGAACTGAACTATAACCTTTACTCTCACTATGTGATACTGAGCAAGTTACTTCACCCCTCTGGGTTTCATTTTTCTCCTCTTTAAAAGTCAGGGGATTATAATAGATGATAACAGATGATCTTCTGTCTCTAATTCCTATGATCCCAGCTCTACAACCACAAAGGGAAAAAACATGTACTTGGATGAGTCTGCATTATGAGTCCATTGTGTGTGTGTGTGTGTGTGTGTGTGTGTGTGTGTGTGTGTGTGTGAGAGAGAGAGAGAGAGAGAGAGAGAGAGAGAGAGAGAGAGAGAGAGAGAGAGAGATGAGAATGGAGGGACAGTAATAGTGATGAAGAAAAAGAAATGAGCATCAATGAAACATTTTAAAAATTCACAGGAGGAAGCAAAAGAAAATATGTCAGGAAACACAGAGAAGCAGGGTTCTTCAATAATATTCTATAGCTCTAATACATACTTTTAAACATGCAGTAGAGACTATATATGAAAATGTGTCACTTTTTCTTTTCTTTGAAAGTTTTGGAAGAATTCATGCTTGTTGATGTCTGTTAAATACAATTATATATGCTATAAAGCTATACATGCATGTATCTATCTGTATATATGAAGTTTCTGTGTTCAGATGGTTAGGGATAAATTTAAGTAACAAGAAACTATTGTTGAGTCTTTTGCCAAATAGGAACTTTCCCCTTAAAGCAAAGTCTGGTATAACAAACCCTATAAACCAACCTACTTACATGTCAAATTTTAAAAAACCCCCACATGAAGATAAATTCCCCTGAAAATTCAGAGTGACTAAAAAGAAAGGTAGGATAATAAAAGTCTGAATTTAGATGGGAACTTTCCAGTGATACGGTGTTCTC
Organism: Macrotis lagotis; assembly: GCF_037893015.1. Classification (NCBI taxonomy): domain Eukaryota; kingdom Metazoa; phylum Chordata; class Mammalia; order Peramelemorphia; family Peramelidae; genus Macrotis; species Macrotis lagotis. Next base: position 21,389,970 of record NC_133663.1, on the reverse strand, counting down.
CTTTGTGATTTGTGCTGTTCAACACAGAACTTTGAAGAAAACTTTAAATTGAGAGGAAATTAGGTAATAAGAGGGAAAAATTATACTTCCCCACATATTTCATGAAGACTTGGAGAAAAGGGTTGGGGATGAGATTGTTTTAAGGACCATCTCTCTGTTGCACCATAAAAATAAAACAAACTACTTTTATCTTTAAAGGAAAAGAGAAAAATTGTTGGGGGAAAATCACCAATTGTGAAAATGATTTCAGAACCTTATTTATGGTTTTTTCATCCACAAAGTGTTAAATTTATCTTGAGAAAACCATCTTTCCCCTTTTACACCAGTGGTTCAGCAGATGTAGTTTTATCAATCATGTAGCATTATCTGCTCTGGTTTCCATCATAAAAACCACAAAAAATAACTCACATCAATTACAGAAATTTGGCTGAATAAATCACAGTCTCTTTGTGATTAGGAATGCTTGCCTCTGAGGTTGTCAGCCTGAACTGTTTAGATGCTAGCATTTGTCAGCCTAACCTAAACCATGGGAGAAGAGAGATGGAAAAGGCAGGGAGGTTGGAGGCGGGGAGCGGGACTCTATTGTTACTTGGCTGAACACCAGAGTTTTGTAACTTCCCACCTGCCTTCAAATAGGATTCTTCCAACAGCCTCTTTATTTTGTCCCCCACCATGATCAAAAGCCCAATTGCTATTATTTGGGCCACTTTTTAAAAATATGAACTATGAGAATGTTGGCTGATAATGATTTCAATGGCAGTTTCCAAACCTTGTCTAATCATCATGTTTTGCTATAGAATGTAAAATGTCAGCCCATACAGCATCCAGGTCTCCATCCATGGCACATCTGAATGCAGGGTAAAGAAAAATCTGGGTTTTTGCATATCACTCAACTCCTCAATATCCCCAAGTAATTCCCTAAGATAACAAATCTCAAGGCAGATATCATTATATGATGTAGAAGAAATTTCCTCACTGGGAGTTACCTTCATCATCGAAATTTCAGGTTCATTTAAAAAAATGGACAAGGCAAAATGTTAAGCTCTAAATATATAAAGAGAAAATAAATTCCTGACCTCAAGGAGCTTACATTCTAAAGGTAGTAAATAATAAACAGATGAATATCTACATAAGAATTTAATGAAAGAACATTAATAAATGGGGGGGAGTTAGAAAAGACAGTATAAAATAATAAACAGATAAATATCTACATAATAATTTTATGAAAGAACACTAATAAATGGAAGGGGAGTCAGAAAAGACCTAGTATAAAAGGTGGGCCAAAATCTGGGCTTTGAAGGAACATCTACCATGTCATTTGCCTCCTCACACCAATGCAACAAGGCAGGTAAAGAGTCTTACCTTTAGACTATATGCCAGTTATGACTCCGGAGCCAATCAAAAGGCCACCTCTTCATTCTCCTATTGCCTTTATTCAAGTATTCTCCAGTTTATCATCCTCCTCCCTAAATTATGGTAACTGGAAATGAGCACAATGCTCCAGTTGTGGGCTGACTACAGCATAGTAGGGAAGTATTATCAGGCCTTTATTGCTCTCAAAACACACCAATAATACATTAGCTTTCTGGCTACCACATCAGAATGAAGATACAAATTGAGCTTGTAATACCTACATCTTTGATCAAACTTCTATCTAACCACGATTCTCTATCTTATATTTTTTAACCCAACAGTAAAATATCACATATATTCTAATAAATCCACACTGCTATGTTTAACTCATTGTTCCAAGTTGTTGAGATCTCTTGGGACCCTGACTGATATTCAGTATATTAGCTATCTCTCTCAGTTCTGTACATTCTGTGAATTTCATAACCATACCATCTATATCTTTATTCAACCTATTTGAGTTTGACAGTACTGGTCTAGTCCATATCTTAGCATCTTTTCCTAAAAAATAAGATAAGCTACTTTATCAATTGCCTTGCAAAAAATTTCGGTAAATTATATAAATCCTACAGATTCATTGACCCCATAAATAAAAAAAAGAATAAACTGGCAAAATATGACCTCCTTGAGCTATTGTTGCTATGTGAACATTGTTTCCTTTTTGAAATGTTCAATAACAATCTATTTTTGTTTATTTATTTTATGTTATTACCATGATCTTGTTGTGAGAGTAATCATTACCTCACCTCCCCCCACAAAAAATAAAAGATGAGAAACCTCAAGAATAGTGATAGAGGGGAAAAAAAACTATACTTCAATCTGCGTTCAGATTCTAATAACTCTGTCTCTGGAGTGAGTTGCCTTCCCTATCATAGCCACCAGAGAACTTGCTTCAATATTTTCCCCCACAGTTACTAATACTATAATACTAGCTGTATTTCCCTCCACTCTTTTCCTCCCCACTCTCATTTATTCTATATTCATTCTCTCTCTCTCTCTCTCTCTCTCTCTCTCTCTCTCTCTCTCTCTCTCTCTCTCTCTCGCTCTCATCCTGTCCCTGTTCAGTTATATCTGAGTATCCTCTCCCATGATCTTCACTCTCTTCTATTACCTATTTCCCCCTTCCTCTCCCCCCTCTTCCCCCTTATCCCATCCCTTTCATTTTTCTCTATGGTAAGATAGATTTCTATACCCTATTAAGTGTATATGTTATTTCATCTCTGAGCCATTTCTGATGAGACTGAAGGCTCACTCATTCCCCTTTATCTTCCCCCATTCCACTCCATTGTAAAAGCTTTTTCTGAACTCTTCTGTGAAATATCTTAGCCCCTTCATCCTCTCCTTTCTCTTCTTCCCAGTATGTTCCTTTATCATCCATTGACTCCACTTTTTTGCTATATTATACCATTTTATTCGGCTCCTTCCTGTGCATTGTCTCTATATAGTCCTTCTAAATGCTCTTATAAATGAAAAAGTTCATATGAATTATCACTATCTTCTTCTCATGCAGGAATAGAAACAGTTCAACATCCTTAAGTTCCTCATAGGTAGTAATTCTCATCCAACCCTTCTATGGTGCCACCGAGTCCTATACTTGGAGATCAAATTTTCTGTTTGGTTCTGGTTGTTTCAATAGGAAATTTGAAAGTTCCCAGTTTCATTCAAAGTCCATCTTTTCCCCTGAAAGGGGATGTTCAGTTTTGCTGGGTAGTTGATTCTTGATTGTAAACCAACATCTTTTGCCTTCCAGAATATCACATTCCAATCTCTACTAACTCTCAAAGTAGATGCTGCCAGATCCTGTGTAATCCTGACTGGAGCCACGGTAGTTGAATTTGTTTCTGGAAGGTTTTAGTATTTTCTCTTTAACTTGGTAGTTTTGGAGTTTGCATATAATATTCCTGGAAGTTTTTTCTTTGGTATTTCTTTCAGGAGTTCATCAGTGAATTCCCTCAATTTCTATTTTAATCTTCTACTTCTAGGATCTCAGGGCAATTTTGCTGTATTATTTCTTGAAAAATGAAATCTAGGCTCTTTTCTTGGTCATTACTTTCAGGTAGTCCAATAATTTTTACATTATCTCTCTTGAATCTGTTTTTAAGATTAGTTGTGTTTTCCAATGAGATATTTCACATTTTCTTCTAATTTGGGGAAGTTTTTGGTATAGTTTCATTTCTTCCTGAGTTCTCGCAAAGTCATCAGCTTCCTTTAGTTCCATTCTTCATTTGAAGGAGTTATTCTTCAAAGAGCTTTTTTATCTCCTTTTCCAGCTGGCCAATTCTGCTTTTTTCTTCTCCTCATTTGCCTTTTGTGTTGTTTTTTCCATTTGGCCTAAATTGATTTTAAATGTGTTATTTTCTTCAGTGTTTTTTATATTTCTTTCACCAAGTTGCTGATTTGGTTTTCATGATTTATCTACAACTCCTCATTTCTCCTCCAAATTTTTTCTCTATGTCCTTTAATTGCTATTCAAAGTCTTTTTTGAGCTCATGCAATGGCCTGGTCCCATTTTCTATTTCTCTTGGAGGTTTTGGATACAGAGGCTTTGATTTTGTCGTCACCTGAGTATGTAGTTTGATCCTTCATGGGACCAAAATAATTTTCTCTGCTCAGATTCTTCTTTTTCTGTTGTTTGGTCATTTCCTCAGGCTATGACTGATTTACCACATTTCTAAGATTTTGGGGTTTTTTTGGGACAACCCATGGGACCTTAATTCTTCCAAGATGGGAGGTTCTGACTGCTCTCTTGCCTGTGTTCAGGCCCTCCCCTCTGCCCTGGAACTGTGAGGAGGTTCCCTGCTTGACTATGGTGGTGTTGTGGGGCACAGACTGCAACATGGATCTGAGTGTGGACAAACAGCAGAGTCCTGCCCCAGGGAGAGCTGAGAAACCTCTGTAGTGTCCCCCAACCCCCTTACTATCTGTGGGCTGAGAGCTCTGAACATGCTGGCTCTGCTGACCTCCCACTGTAGGTTCTCACCACAGCAATGCTCTGAGGCCAGCACTCAGCTCTGCACTCACTCTGGTGCAGCAGAGTTCTCTCACCACCCCTTCCAGCTGTCCCCAATGATCCCTGTGCCAAGAGGTTTGGAAACTAACCCCTCTGCGACTGGCTGCGACTAGATTATGGCTATCCTGAGGCTTTTAACAACCCCTGTTTCTATTAGAAACCAGGAGGGATGGGAATTCAGGGAAGCCTGGGAGGATTTGCATAAACTGATGCTGAGCGAGATGAGCAGAACCAGAAAAACAGTGTACATCCTAACAGCAACATGGGGGTGATGATCAACCTTGATGGATTTGCTCATTTCATCAATGCAATGACCAGGGACAATTTTGGGCTATCTGCAATAGAGAATATCATCTGTTTCCAGAAAAATAATTGTGGACTTTCAACAAAGACCAAAGACTAGTACCTTCAATTTAGGGGGAAAAAAGCATTATCTTATTATGTAATTTTGCTATCTCTTATACTTTATGTTTCTTCCTTAAGGATATGATTTCTCTATCATCACATTCAATTGAGATCAATGTATACCATGGAAACAATGTACAGACAGACTGTCTTCTGTGGGGAGCGGGGGGTAAGGGAAGCAAGAATGGGGGAAAATTGTAAAACTCAAATAAAATCTTTCTAAAACAAGAAAAAATAAATTATGGGAGGCAGAAAGGGCAGGGTTTCATGGAAGATAGTTGAAATGTTCAGGAAAATATGAGTAATGGATTAATAAAGACAAAGGTATATTGTTTTCACATAAAAAACAAAACAAAACACAACACACCATCCAGCAGAACAGACCTTTATTGCAGAACTTTTAAGTTGTCTTGGACTGGGAAATTGTATCTATCACTCAGTCTGTGGGTTCTACCCCTCTAAATTTTGGCTAGAGTCATAAATTGATGGCTTTTGGATTTTTGAGGGGACCAAGTTTCTGGGAATTCCTGCCTTCCCTGCCATCTTGGCTCTGCCCCTAATAACTATCTTTTTAATAAAAAATTCTAGAATTTCCACAGTCTTGTTCACTAGCTTGTAGTTTACAAGCTCTGTATTCTTTTTTATTGGTCTATCTCTTAAACAAACGAAGTTGACTTTTGGCCATCTGCAGGCCCATAACATCTCTCTCATAAATCATGAGCTATCATATCATATCACTGATAATACCCTAAAATGTAAAAGGATAGAAATCTGTTTCAATGGACAGAGAAGCGACACCAAATATAATCATATATTCTTTGAGAACTGAAGACATGAATGCTACAAGTAGCTGGATATTCTCCTTAGCATATCTGAACACTAAGGCTCTAATTACATGTGTCCTATTTCCCATCTGTCACCAAATCTGGACTTGAGTACTTGTTTTCCATCACATTATTTTAAATTCTTTCTCTCTGTTCTCCTGGCCAAATCCTAAGTGGATGTCTCAGCTATATTATTTCAAAGGTCACCTCAATAGATCTTTCTCTTCCCACCCTCAAATACCAGACCCCACTATTAAAGCTCTTTTTATTAGAATAAGAAATGGTGATTTGGCCTTTTAAAAAAAATAGCTGAATTCTAATAAATGTTGGAAACCCATGTTTAAACCCCCCAAATTCACCTAGATAACTGCATTAATTGTTTTCAACCTCTGCTTAAAATTCTTTATCACCCCCTTGCTACCTGAGATTATATATAATTCCATGCTTACTCTCTGGAATACAATCTCTATTCATTCCATAACAAACTGATCATTTACTCTATTCCTCGGCCAAATTTTCTAACTCCTACAATCTGCTTTCTATCTCTGAGCCAATGCTCTTCTATCAGGGTCAAAGGATGTCCCAAAGATTTCAGAGATATGCTTAATGCTGCATTAGGGAAGAGACCAGGGAAAAAATGAACACTAAAGATCAAGTCTGTTTTTGTCTGTTTAGTCTTTCAGTATAAGATGATGCTTCTGGAGACCACAGAGCATCAATATCTATTATCCATGTCCTATATCATTCACAGGTAAAAGAGACAGTTCAACAAAGTAAGAAAAGTCCCAAATCTTAGCATGCCTGAAGATAAAGCAAGCTACCCATCTCCTGCAGAGGGGATGGATTGAAAGCACAAAATGCGACTTATCTTTTTGGACTTGGCAAGGTGGGAATGTATCTTCCTTGTCTATACATACTGCAAAGATGGAAAGAGAGAGAGTATAAATACATACTAATTGAAGAAAAAGTAAAACAAATGAACATGTAAATAAAAATAAATAATAGAAGCCATTTAGACAGAATTGAAAAATACTCCTGTCTAGAAACAATATGGGAAGTGGTTATACACTTTCTTCTTGAAGATTTTTAGGGAAGAGGAAACTACAATCTCTACAGATGGCTGATTCATCTTTTACATAAGCTCAGTGGATAGAGAGCTAGATCTGAAGTCAGAAAAGACCTGAGTTTGAATCTAGCTTCAGTTATTTATTATCCAAGTGACCAATGTTTGTCCAAACCCACTGGGGAAATAAATGGAAAACCCCATTAATGTACGGTTGGGCATATTATGCTCCATAGGTTCACAAAATATTAGACATGATTGAATAATCAAACAATAAAAGTTTACTAAGAAGTTTTTGTTTTTTTCCAAACATAAAGTTTAACCTAGCTTCTCTTTAGAATCTACATATCGCTGTTTTTGTTATAGTGCTTATAATTCAGTCCTATGAAATTAAGGGTAAACACAGCAGGGGTGGCCATACACCCACCATTCTGAGTCTGGGAGGGCCTTGGAGGGAGTCTTCATGCCTGTAGGCTTGGCAGCAGAAAATATCCCTCTGGTTTAGCAGCAGGATCATAAAAAGAGTTGCTGTTGCAAAAGCATCCCTGGGTTTCATCAATTTTCCCAAGGGCCTCTGTTTAATTCTTTGAAATTCAAATCATTCTCTTTTGAAATGCCTGCAAGCAATCAGCTAGAGACTGACCAACAAAGAGGCTGAAAGATGGGAGATGGATTGGGATGATGGGGTAGATACAAGCTCTAAGCAGAGAGAATTGACTAATTCTTTCATCATATTTATTGCTATATCTTCTTTCCCTTACTCTCCCATGTTGTCCTATTGTGATAATCCATTAGATTTTGTATATTTGGAAACTAATAGCTATAAAAGGAAATTAATGTGCTCCTTGATCTAAAAATTCTTTCAAATAGAAACACATTCTATAATCGATAAAGTTACTATTCACCAAAATCTGAGTATACATTGAAAATCATTTCAAACAGATTTACTTAAGTGACACTGATACTTTACTGCTTTATTATGGAAGGTCTAATAGAATTTTTAAAATCAGCAATCTGCTTTCTCCTCCCCCCAAAAAAGCAACTTAAAAACAACACATGAAGTCCATCTGTCAACAACACATTTCCCCCCATTTTTGATAAAATTAGAAAGAAACTTGTATTTGTGGGAAATTTCCAGGAAAAGTATCTATTTATTTTGGTAAAATTTAAAAAATAACATAAAGTCACCAGAGAAGCACACTGAAATTAATTTTTAAATGACAATTGACCATTGTTATCAGAAATATTTATGAGTAGGTAGGGAGAGCCATTCATGGAGGGAGGGAGGAAGATAATTGTATAGCTGACCTTTCTATAGTGTCTTAAACTTGACATGGTGCTTCATATTTTTTCATTTTATTCTCATAATAAATCGGCATGGAACAAATGATTATTATCTCCCTTTTACAGTTGAGAGAATAGAGACTATTGCCCTGGGTCACTCAACTGATAAGTTTCTGATGAAAGATTTGAACTCAGGTCATTATTCCAAGTCCAATACTCTATCCACTATGCCATGCTACCATTTCCCTGTGGCATGCTGCTAATGGGGCTCCCATCTTCCACTGATGTCTGCATAATGTTGATAAATCTAGTTCAATGTTCCAAGCTTCCCAAGCTTCCCCCCCCCCCCTTTACCCCGGTAATGACCTAAATAAGAAGATATAGACTTGTGCACCCAAGAGTTTGAGAAACATTGACCTTATCATCTATTTCATTGGAAAAATATCCAAATTAACATCTTAGATCCATCAAGCTCTAAAGGTTTAGTCAAATGAGCACAGGCCAACATCCTCTGGGGCATTTGAACAAAAACATCTAATCTGTAAGTAATATCTTTTTTTTCATTTGTGAAAACAAGGATTTCAATACATGAGGTAAGTTGTCTTTCTGTGCCTTTTCTGGTGTGTTCCCTCTACAACAGGACCATAAATTTGGAGAACAAGAACTGGTCACATTCTCTTTAAACTATTTAGACTATATAACTCTAATTCTCTGACCTTTACACTGAAGCTAGATGATATTGTTACCTTATCAGAGATCCAAGGAAGACTGTAAACTGGATGATTATCTGAGTGAAATTCGTTTTCCACTGCAATGGTCCTCAAAATGATGGACTGGTGAAAATTCCATTCATCTCTGAGTGTAAAAACTCTTTCAGATACCATATTTATATTCTATTATTCAAAATAGGGAAAGACACAGGGGCAAGGGTAACAAGGACTTGAGAGAGCTCAGTAAATTCAGTGTTTGCATCACATTACACAATATTGGTCAAAAATGTGCTTAGGAATACATTTGAAAATATGAATTGTTCTCATCTTTGTAATCATTTTTTTTTTACTCACAAAACCACTGGCTGTGATTGCCTATAGGAATACTTCCTTTTTGGAGTAACTAAATATCACCATTCTTTTTCCCGCCTTTTCCTTTGACAAGACCAAAATATTTATAAGAATAAGTCAAAATATCAATTGTAGAAAGTGTAAATGTATCTAAAGAAAAATGTACTAAAACTTTTGATAATATGGAAATGCCCAGATCAGTTGATGATAATCATGAATCCATATGGATCAGGGAGCTCAGTTACTACTGGAATGTTAGTCTTGTCACTCTGTCTGAAGATTCTGAAAACACAAGTGTATATTTTTGTAATGATGATTATGTCCACAAAATATCCGACATCTCAGTAAAAAGTAAGAACCTAGTCCATATTCTAGATATTAAATACTCAAATCTTGATCTGATCTGATATGCCAAATAGAACACTTAGTTGTGAATCATACAACCCGAGTTCATCTCTCTGCCTCTTATTATTTGTGATTAGGAGGTAAATTATTGGAATTTCCTCAGTCTTACTTTGTTTATGTGTAAACATATGTTCATAAGTTAACATCTCAGTGTCCCAGATAATCTTCCTAACAATTTAAATTTCATAGCAGCAACCAAACTCCAGTAATGAAGGGAATTTCCTCACCAAGTTATTTATATCAATTAAATCATAAATATAATCAAAATTCAAATAGAAATAATGAAACTGAATGAGATGATTTCCAAAATTTCTTCAGTCTTAAAGCCATCATTAACCATTGATCCAAACATCTGTACATTTGGTCTAATTTAATAAATCAAAAAGTTAGAAGGCATATATTTAGGCTGGATCAACCCAAGACCAAACATCGAAAGAGACCCACAACGAAGCTGGTGTAACAGGAGTTTTTGCTTTGGGGCAACAACACGTAGACAGTGCTAACAGTTCTTGTACTCTTTTAGCAGCATAATATAACTTTATTTTTCATCTTGTTAATCAACAGAACCATTTAAGTGAGAAAGTTAGCAGATTTTTCTGCTTCCCCAACACCCTTCCCCACCCCAGAGATTGTAACCCAGATGAGCTTGACCCATGTTCAACCCTATCCTTTTTCCACCATCCCAAATGATTTCTGCCTACTTATGAAAGGCCATGTGTGCCAAGGTCTCTAGTACTCCTCAAATAAATTTGTTTTAAAAAATGAACAATGATTTTAGGTCTTTGCCCCAGATGACAAAATTGCTAATGACAGCTCTACATCAAGACACAAAAACGAAAAACAAGATTGATCATTAGATGCTTAGGATTCCAACTATATCCCATGTGAAAGATGTTTTGCTTTGGGGACACTTGAATGAGATTCATTCTACATGTTTCTCTTATGTTTTCTTGTTTGGGGGATATATTGTCTTTTTACAAAATAAATTTCATCTGCAAATTCATCTCTGGAATCTTGAGTTTTAGTCATGGAAATGGAACCTCTTTTGAAGTTATATACTCTCACCCTAACACAATCTAGGTCGATGATGAATATCTACTTCCACCAAGATCCACAACATGGGTTAAAGGGTCTTTCTTATACTAACAGAAAAAATGTATTAAAAAATAAGCAAATACCAAACTCTAGTACTTTAACTCTTGTCAAAAGGCATCAAAGATGAGATCCTGATATCCTGAATCTTTCAGCAGATTCACCTCAAGAGGCCCATTATCATTACAGAACTATGTTCTTCATACATACTTTATGAACAAACTTTCTTCACACTTTAGAGGTTAGCAGTGCATTTCAGTTTGTTTGCTACTTGATTTAACTGAATGCAATGCCCCGGAGGCATTTCTAAAAACCATTAAGGGGTAGGGAGAGGTAATCACGATTATTGTTAACCTTAGACTGTAACTCATCCAGGTTCTCATAAAACAAGCAACAATGTGAGCTCTAATCTCAGAGGGATTGTGATCCAGCCCTTTCTGCCCTTTTCTTTGTATGCACTGTAGTCTATGCTTTCTTCAATGATGAGGCAGTGTGGTTTAACAGCTAAAGCAGATTTGGATTCAAAATCCATTTCTGGAACTTTCTAGTTGTGAAACATTAACTTCTTGAAGTATCACTGTCCTCATGCACCAAGTTGGGATACCCATCTTACGTTGGTTATTAGGATCAAATGAGATAATGCCCATAAAGCATTTTATAATTTTAAGAGAGTTGTATCCAACTCTTTCTGGCCTCATTTGGAGATATCTCGGCAAAGACATTATAGTAGTCTGCTATTTCCTTCTCTATCTCATAGAACTAGAAAGATATTAATTATCATTAACATCCCAGAATCATAGAGCCTTAGTTTAGAACTGAAGGATATTGCTAAGATCAATATGATCCAATCTAACTATTTTACACATGAAGACACTGAGACCAAGATGGTAAATTGAATTGTCCCTGTAAGCATTAAAGGTTTGATTAAACTTAGGTCTTCAAACTTAGAAGTTTATATAAAAGGCTGCATTTTATCCAAACCTTGAATGAAGACAAGAATCCATAGGGACAGAGATAATGATATCATATGTTTCTGGTACAGTCAACAGCTCAAGGGAATGAACAGCGACAGGAGACCGCATTTAGGGAGTTCAGGAAATACCCAGTGATTCATTCACTAACCTGGCTGTTTTCGTCTGGAATCATTCCAGTTCCTCTATGTCTTCCCTAAAATGTGACCTCCAGGACTGGACAAAATGCCCTGTATGCCTTTGAAGCAGTTAGGTCATATAATGGAACCACTTGGATAGATACTGTACTTGGAGACAGGAAGACCCAAGTTCAAATCCATCCTCAGACATTTACTAATGGTGTAAGCCTGGACAAATCATTTAATTTCTCTCTACTTCAGTTTTCCTATCTATAAATGGTTATTGTAATAATAGTATTTACATTCCAGGGTTGTTATGAGAATTAAATGACATAGCAATAGTAGTAATAACAACACCTACTATGTGTCATTCACTATGATAAGCACTTTACAATCATGATCTCATTTGATCTTTACTTGCCAGGTAGCTGTTTATCTCATTTGTTTTTACAGGTGAGGAGCTTGAAGTTGTTGAAGGTTACACAATTTGCCCAGGGTCACACATACCTTAGGTCAAATTTGAACTTAAGTCTTCCTGATTTCAAATCCAGAATTCTATGCACTGGACCCCCCAGCTTCCTAGAATTGAATAGTTACTGAATATTAATAGTAGATAGTTTTATATTATGCTTTAAAGTTTGAAAAGATGTGATATCTCCTTTGATTCTCATAACTTTATGGAGTAGGTGCTCCAGTTAGACCATCTGGCAGATGAGGAATCTAAAGCTAAGAGAAATCCTTTTCTAGGATCACATAGTTAATAAGAATCAGTCTCAGGGTTTGAATTTAGCTCTTTTCTAACTCCCAATCTAATAAACCATTGACCATCCCAACTTTACGAACTACTCTAGCACACTAAAAAGGAGTGAGGAACCATTGCCTAGATCCTAAAGGATATAATAGTTTATGGACTAAACACAGATGTAGAAGAATCTATATATAATTATGTGAACAGGTGTGCCACTCCTCAAGCAAGTATGCCATATGGAAATATAAATTTACATAACTCAGGGGGAGCTATTTTCAGTTTAAATAATCCTCATCATTAAATGAGGGTATGGAATATTTCCCACAATATTGGATAGATTATAAATTGTACTCAGATTACAATTGTTTTCATAGCACTTGGAAGCTATTAATTGTTCCCACCCCTTGCAGAATATGAAAAAGAGAGGCCTAGGTGTTCTCATTTGCTGGTAACAACAGAAATAGTCATGGTGAGGAAACAGGCCATTGAAAGTATATAAAGTGCGCAGAGAAAGAATGATGAGAGAGAATTGTATTGAGATCAAAGAAAGTGATGACAGAAAGGTATGACTGTGTAGAAATTATGTAATGGGGAGTTGTATATTTATTTAATGAGAGAGAGAGAGAGAGAGAGAGAGAGAGAGAGAGAGAGAGAGAGAGAGAGAGAGAAAGAAAGAGAAAGGAAGGGGGAGGGAGAGATAAATTAGTGAGGGAGAGTTTATGAATATGTATCCAGATGTAGGGTTGTAGGTATATTGGGGACTAGATCCCTATTTTGTATATTTCTTCATCTGTCATGATTCTAGTATCTGGAAATAGTGAAAATAGTCCTTGGTGGCTGACAGAATTCCGATCTTCAAATAGTTTGTACGTAGGAAAAGAGAGTATTGGGGGTAGAGAAGTTGACCCAGAGGAAGAGGGTGAAAGTATGAGTGATTATATTTGGATTGTAATCCTGTTACTCTAAATAGTAAGCTTCCTAGTGCTTCTATGCATGCATTATTGAAAGTGAAATGACAATTTGGGTTGTAGCATTACTAAACAATTTAGAATAAATATCACAAGAGACTTTGACTAGAAAAGTCTCATAGGGCACCATGCTCAATATACAAGATAAGTGACCAAGAGCTAATAATGATTGTAAGACCAGTGAGTCCAGTCCGTTCATTTTGAAAATGAGGAAACTGAGGTCCAGCTAGATTGTGCTATCTTATTTTTCAATTTTTTTTATTAAATTTTATTAAAGATATTATTTGTTTTACAATTTTCCCCCAATCTTAATTCCCCCCCCCCCCCCACGGAAACCACTCTGTCAGTCTTTACTTTGTTTCCATATTGTACCTTGATCCAAATTGGGTGTTGATTGTACTACTTATTAAAAGTTCCACAGATAAAAAGAATCAGATGCAAGATTTGCACAAAGGTCCTCTGATTCCATACTTTTCCTACAAAACCAGCTGCCATCCTTGATCCATTTTCATGCATCTTCATAAATAAAAAGACACTTTTCCTACGAAACTTCCTCTATTTATTCCCATCTAATGACTTTTCTTCCTTCACAATAGGACTTTTGTCCTTTTGACTTCCTTCAAGCCTCAGCTAAAGTCCTACCTTCTCCAAGAAACATATCTCAATTCCCTTTATTGCTTGTTCCTTCCCCATCTCAGTTATCTTCAGTTCATCATATATATATATATGTATATATATATATATATATATGTGTATATATATACATTTTCACACACATATATATGTATATATATATATGTATGTATACATACATACATATATAAATATATATATATATATATATATATGTACATAGTTGTTTATATGTTGATGTTGTCTCCCCATTAAGCTGGAAGCTTCTTATAGCCAGTATCTTTCGCGTTTCTTTGCATTTCAGTATGTGCCTAACATGAAGTAGGTTCTTTAGCATTTGCTAAGTGGCTTAGTAACTCATAAAATTAACATCTAGTATCCAGCTTCATTGATACCCTACCTCTGTTTATTCTAGAAGTCCTAAAGGAAAAACATCATGTTCTAACTAAACTTTCCAGCATCTTCCATTATTCCATTCTATTTTGTACCCAAGGGGTTCTTTTTTTAGTTTTTTTTCAAGGCAGTGGGGTTAAGTGACATACCTAAGGTCACACAGCTAGGTAAATTATTATGTGTCTGAGACTGGATTTGAACTCAGGTCCTCCTGACTCCAGTGCCAGTGCTCTATCCACTGTGCCACCTAGCTGCCACCCAAAGGGCTCTTAATAAACAATTGTTAAATTTAAATGCAAGGAAATTTCATATTTTGTGGAGAAGGAAGAAGGGCAATCCAAGAGATAATTGAGGAAGCTATTCAAATAAGAACATTATAACATTATGTGAATAAATTCTGTTCCTCAGAGTATAAACCTACTTTTTAAAAATAAATAATTACATTACATACTTTTAAAAATTCAACCACTTTGCTAAATGGAGGGGTTGTATCTTCTCAGAAATTTTTTTTTTAAATTGGACATCAGAAATTGGACACTACACTCTAAAATTTAGAGACAACTACAACAGCAAAGGTACTCCTCCAAAAATAACTGTCTGGGCAGAGATAAAGTCTACAGAAATTAATACTTTGGTCTCCACTGAATACTCCAACCTGGAAAATCCACTGTTCACTGACAGTGCAGCATAGCCAAAAGGATTCTGAATATGGCCTCAAAAGAGACCAAAAACAAGCATTTGACTTCCAGTTTCCTCATATTAAAATGGTGATAATAATATTGATGGTATCAAGTTCACAGAGCTGTTTTAAGGAAAACCCAAGATAATTTAAGTAAATGGCTTCCTAATCCTTTGTTGAGTGGTATATGAAAATCAGACACTATTTTTATTCTACAGGTGAAAATAACCAAGATTGGCAGAATCTGATAAGGGTAGGATCCCTCTAATCCCACCTCAAACCTTTTCTAAAGAGGATGACTCTTAGAAAGAATGACAGAGGTCCAAAGTATCACTGCTAGGTTTCAGTAAAAGAGCAAAAACTACAAGGAAAAATGAGAGTAGCTCCCAAGCTGGAAGCTATGTAGCATAATTGGTGATTGTTTCTTTGATGTAAAGGGCAGATCACATTGGGGGACACAAAAAAGAAAGGGCAGGTTCACTCAGTGTGATAATTTAGCATACCCTTGGGGAAAAACATGGATTTAATAGAAATATGGCAGGGCTTATAAATGTATGCTACCTAAGGTGAAGGGAAAGGGAACTTAAAAGGTCACACTGTAGTCATTTCCAACCCAGCAACATCATTTGTCATATTTGCACAATACCATATAGAAATAAATAACATATCATATATTCAAGGAGTTATTTCCTAAAATACTGGAAACTTGCCTACCCCTCTATTCATTATAAAGTGAAATTCATACTAAAGTCACAGACTTTATCCTGGGGCAGTTCATATATATTTTTTATATTTATTCATTTGCCTGTTCACAGTAACAACTAACTTTACCTTAGGGAAGGGACTTTCTTCTTTTCATATTTTTATTCCTACTGAAGGCTATTGTGTCTGACCCACAGTAAATACTTAATGATTATTTAACGAATTAAATAACATTCATGTACAAAGATCCTCATTACATGGCAGTTCCCCACATCAGATGGTTAAACATCTAGAGCCTTTTCAAAAGAAAATATCATGATAAGGCTACAAGAGCACAACAGGCAGGCACAAAAATTATTCTTTTCCTATTATTTCTGATAAAGGGACATGGCAATTTCCAGAGAAGAAATTAACAGGATCAAAGTGTGAGAATAATGGCAGAATGTAATATTGGCTCCTTTATTCATTTTTTATGTAAAAATTCTTAGACAAGATCAGAAACTTTTTCACTTTCCCATTCTTTCTGAGGTGAGACTTTGGTTACTATGTTGAATGATTTCTTTTTTAGAAAGGTGAAAATTATGTCCTATAAACAAAAGAGTCAAGCCTTACTGGCATTGAAGATGGAAATAAGAAATCCATGAAAATGTGTTAAATGAATGAGAATGAAATCAAAATGCTTATGGTATGCAAAGTATGCAGAATAGAGGAACTATGGTATCACATGATGAGAGAAGAACGTACCTTACAAGAAATAATCCAAGAAATTAGAAGTGTGCTGGAAAGATGCACAAAGCCTGGAGGAATAGCTCCCATGAGAGAGGAGCATCACAATGGGGGAATCTGCTTGAAAAGATCTAGAGATTTTAGGGAATGACAGGCTTAATATGAATCAGCAGAGACATTAGTGGCCAACAAAGTTTGTAAGAGTCAAAACTAGTTTGAGAGTAATTAGTGTGATCATCAAGGTTTGCTAGAGAGAGTGATTCTTAGAGTCAAGAAGACCTAGGGGTTTGAGTTTGAAATGTGTAAGTCACTCCGCTTCTAAGAGTCCCCAAACAACTCTCTAAAATGTTAAGTTTGGGTGAATTGCAAATCTTTATAATTATTGGTATGTGAGCTTCTCAAATAAATAAATAAATATATATATACATATATGCATATATATATATATATATATATAAAATGCAGGTTATATGCAGAATAAATAAGGAGTAATACTATTTATATCTAAAAGCCATTCCCCGAAAGATAAATGTGTAAAGGATATGAATCAATTATTTTCAAAGACTGAAAGACCAGATATACATAATAATATAAATTGCTACAAATGAATAATAATTAGGAGGATGCAAATAAAAAACAACTAGCAGTGCTACTTCACGCCCATCAAATTGCCCAAGAAGACAAAAGTTTAAAAAGTGCCAACTGAGGGTGGGCGAGAGGGCGTGAGGAAATAAGCACACTCGTAGTGGAACTGTGAAGTGGTCCATCTCTTCTGGAAAGCAATTTAGAGCCATACCTTAACCGTCACCAAACCATTCTTATACCTTTTGACCCAACTACTATACTGCTGCTAAGACTATGCTGTCAAGGAAAGAATAGAAAAAGGAAAGATTACATATATAATTTTTATATTATCTTTTTATGATAACCAAAAAAACCCATGGAAACAAAGGAGGATCCCTTCTATTGGGAAATGGCTAAACAAATATTGCTTATGAAAGTAATAAAATGTAATTCTACCATGAAAATGGCTGAAATGGATAAAGAAACTCTAAAACAAGAAAAATTAAAATAGTTTCTACAGGGCAAACAACACTATAGAGAAAAGCAACTTTGAAAGACTTTAGAACGCCAGTCAATGAAATGACATACTACATGTCCAGAGGACTGAGAATGAAAGCCACTACCTACTCTCTGCCAAAGAAATGAAAAATGAAGAGCAAGCCTTGTACTTTTACACATGACCCATGTGAACATCGTTTTGGTGGCTTGAACATTTTATGAGGGTTTTATTTTTCATTTTTAAAATTATTGTTCAATTGAGGGGGTCATTGGGAACTAGAGATAAAAATGCTTAAAAAATGAATGTCAAACAAATGAATTGATGCATAAAAATAAAATAGCCCACCTCTGCTGCATGTCATCTGTGAGTACAATTAGGTTTTTTATACAACAGCTGTATTACATAAGAAGAAACAGTCCCTATCTCCTTAACATAATGACAATTTTTCTAGCATTATTCTAAGCCAAAAACACATTTATAGGTGTATTATTTAAATTCATTTTGGAGATTGCTTCTGAAGATAAATTGAGTTATTCCATACTGGCTGCATAAAGAACTATTGAGAGGCTTCAATGTCATAATGCTCCCAGTGAAGTGCTTTGTTTTGTTCTCTCGTGAAAGGTCTGCCTGTGTTATTCAAATAGAAGACCATTTTTAAACTCAAGAGACATTCCTTCCGGTAATGCTATATTGTATATTGTATATTGTACATTGAACCTAGTTCTTATATTATTTCACTGAAGAGCTGAGGCTTTTACATCTTACTTGAACAATGCCTGTCTTAAACCTGTAGGAGTTTAACTGCTTGTTAGTGATAAGAGCAAAGACGTCATATTAAGATATCTTTTGGTAACATCAAAACATTTCTTCATGAACCCCAGGAGGGTATGAATCACAGAAGACATAGGAAGTTATCATGAGAATCAGGATTGTATCAAATACATAAATTACATAATTACATTATCAACAACATAATAACATAAAGACACCACCCTATTGTCTCCAATATCCATAGATTACTTATAGCTCAAACAACAACTTCTACCTGAGACATTTCAAGATCCTCTCCCATCTGCTAGTACTTTCCCATCAAAACCACCTTACCTTCTCCTTTGTATGTTGCTCTATATATACACATTATCCAGTTTAGCAAGATTATAAGCTCCTTGAGGGCAAGGGCTATTTTCACCTTCACCTCCATGCTGTTATAGCTTAGCACAGGTTTGGTCATATACTAAACAATTCATGGATCCTTATAAATCCATCTCGAGGACCCAGTGGATAGAAGACTGGGTCCAGAGTCAGGAAGACCTCAATTCAAATTCAGCTCCAGATACTTTTAGATGACCCTAAGCAAATCACTTAAGTTCTGTCTGCTACAGTACCTCAACTATAAAATGAGTATTATAATTATAATAATAGGACCTACCTCCCAGGGTTGTGAAGATCAAAATATATTTGTAAAGCTCTTACTTAGCACAGTGCCTTGCCAACAATAGGCATTTAATAAATGCTTGCTTTCTTTCATATAGCAGCTAAATGGAAGAATAAATAGAATGGTTAGTTTGGAGACAGAAACATCTAATATTGAAATCTATCTCAGGAAACTTGACTGTTGACCCCTGAACACTTCTCAGCTTAATTTCCTCATCTGTAAAATATGGGTGAGAATAGCACCTATCTCACTAGATTGTTGTGATCATCAAATGTAATAACATAAGAACTATGTAAACCTTAAAGTACTATAGAAATTCTAACTGTTATTATGAGGATCAATTAAAAATTGCTAACATTTACATAGTGATTTATTTGGATTTATTTATCTGGAGCATTGGTGGGAGATTCCAACTGCCTCAAAACCAAGAAAACTGGAGTTCATGTTCTGCTCCTGAGAGTTAGGGTCTCCATGACTTAGACTGACTTAGTTGTTGAGCTGGGTAGCTAGGTGGTGCAGTGGATAGAGCAACAGTATTGGATTCAGGAGGATGGAAGTTCGAATCTAGCCTCAGACATTTGACACTTACTAACTGAATGACCTTGGACAAGTCACTTAACCCTGATTGCCTCAAATCCAGGTCCATTGCCAATCGTCTTGATTCATATCTGGCCAATGGAACCAGATGGAGGAAAATGTGAGATCGGTAACTTAGAATAGCATTCCCCTCACTCAAATATAATGCATGTACCTGTCATGGCATCACCTCCCTGGATGTTATGGTCTTCTTCTAAGAATTAAGGGCACTATCATCATCAATTCCTGTTCTACCACCTCTCAGTGGTCTAGATCAGTGATGTCAAACTCAAATACAAACTGTTCTGTATAGCTACATAATTGATTTAGAAAAATGCAAATAAACATCTATATTATATTTTATTTTAAAGACATATTCTAATGAAATTTTATCTAGTTTGTAGTACTAGGGTGTTTTGTGGGCTACTCCCTCAAGTTTAATGCTTCTAACTAGATAAATTCTTAAAACTCTAAATTGTAGAAAAGACTTTTATCTTTATTGTTGGAAGAAATTTCCTCACCTGGGAGTTTCTTATGGCAATGAAATCACCTTGTGCAGGCTTTATGCCAATCACTGTAAAATGCTCCAGGTGCTCCAGGTATTTAGCCCACTTTACAGGTGAGGAAATTAAGACTTAAAGGGATCGCCTGACTTCATCCAGATCCCTCAAAAAGGTAGAATTCAAACCCAGTTCTTCCTGTCTCTATCACTCATACTTGCCTTTTCATCATCTTCCTTTTTTCTAGCTAGAAAATATTGTAAGAAATATTTTTGGATCATAGTGTCACAACTTCCCTGCAAAAAATAATCCCTGAAATTCATGTTCTTTAAAAGAGTGCTTACTGAGGGAATCTGCAAGGTTGCATATAATAGTAAAATCTCTCTGACATCAGCCTCTTAGTCAAGGCTAAGAAAACTCCTATGAGAAACAAGATGTCAACTCTTCAACCCAAATGGGATGTTCCAAGTCACTGGAGCACCACTCATTGGAGTCGTGAGACTCCTGCAAAAGCATGACCCTTCATGAGAAATTTGGGAGATGAAAACTGACTGCCCTGACCTCTAGTCCCTGATATCTAGCATGGCTGGTGATATTTAGTCACTGACCTCGGATACTTCTATTTCAAACTTAATTGTGAATGATGCTTTGAAGTTGAGGGGAGGGAAAGTCTAATGCCAAATAACTTAAACATACTCAGATGGAAATTATTTTAAAGTTGTACAGTTGTTAGAAAAGTTTTTTCATTTTACCACCCTCTTGACTGTGCATAATATGGTACTAGATCCTAGGGATATAATGACAAACAAGAAAGAAAATTGGCCCTCAATGAGAGATATAGAGTATAGACAGAGAAGACAGAATCAGAGGAAAGCCTTGTCACTGAAAAATAGATAAATTTGTGGTGGAAAAGGTGAATCTTGGATATGAGAAAAATAATAATAAATGGATGAAAGAGGTACTACAGTTGAGTTTTGAAGGAAATGAGAATTCTGGGAGGCAAAAATTAAAAGCAAATTCTAAGAATAGGGTGGTCTTTGTAAATGCATGTGGAGATGGAATCTCAAATTCAAATGATATAGAAATAATGTAAGATAAGGTTGAAAATTTAGGTTGATACCAGATTTTTTTAAAGGCTTAAATTCCAGAAGAAGATATAAGTACATGGTTCCTTCCTAGCAATAGCACTTATGATTCTCATACTCAGTGGGACTGCCTTAGGTAATGAGATATTTATTTAGCTCAGGAATCAATCCTCTATGCAAATCAAAATCTCTCTTATTCTAGATCATATGAGTCACATAGATACAATATTAAAGGCATTTAATAAAAAGATAAAATAGCATAAATAACCAGTATATATTAATAAAGGTAAAATAACTGCTTTGGGTGATACAACTAATAAGAGTAAAGTGAGTTGGGAGTAGAACCCAGGTATCCTGGGTCCTAGGTTTCAGAGCTTGTTTTGCTGTGAAAGATCATATTAAGAAAATAAAAGGCAAGTTTAACGTTTAATGATGGGATAAATGTGAGAGGAATGAAAGTACTCTCTCCAAAGTTATTAATTATCTCTTAATTGCCAGATCTACTGGTGTGTTCTCAATCCTCATCTTTCTTCATCTCTCTACACACTTTGATACTATTCATCACCCTCATCTCCTTGATACTCTTCTCTCTAGGGTTTTCTAACTACTTTCTCTTGATTCCTCTCTTTCCTCAGTCTCTTTTGTTGAATCTTTATCTTGGTTATATTTTCTAATCATGTATGACCCCCAAATTTCTATACTAAATGTTCCTCTCTTCTCTCTGTCAACATGGAAATGTGCTACTCTGCCATTCTTTGCTCCCCCAAACCCTAGTCAGTCCCTCATAGGGCATCGTTAGTCACTGAAAAACAATCAAAACTTGTCTTTTGTACTCTTAACAAAGGGCCAATGCACATGTCCAGGCTTTATTAAAAGACATGTTCTTGAATGAACATAGTCCATAAGGAGAGAGGTGTGTGCAATAAACTTCTCTGGATCAATTTAATCCATTGATTCCTTTTCCCATTTTTGTGGAACACTTTTAAACCTCTCCCTTTTGAGTGAAATGCCTGAAATCCTAAAGGGTACAATATGTATATAGAATATTTTTGATTGGAATGTCTAGGGTCAAGTATTTGACAAGAGAAGAATTAATCTGTAGAAGAAAGAACCTAGAACCAAAGAAAATGAAAAGCTACTACAAAATTTCAGATGATGAGAGCCTAAATCAAGATAATGGGAGGTAGAATCACTAAGATCCAGTAACCAACTCTGTGTGGGGTTTGTGTGTGTGTGTGTGTGTGTGTGTGTGTGTGTGTGTGTGTGTGTGTGTGTGAATAGAATCAGGGATTGCAAAAATGGTTAACATAAAGGATTATACTTTTAACTACAAAACAAAAAAAAGCTTGTAGAAGTGATAGGTTGCAACACACAGACACATGCACCACATATGCACACAAACACATTTAGGAGAATTTTGATAATTTATTTCATTAGAGCAGATGGGAGAGAGTGAGTAAAGAGAAAACTCAAACCAGTGCTTTTAGAATGCCAGTGGTTTGTCTAGAGGATAAGGAATGGAGTATAATCCTACTAAGGCAGAGACATCATTGACATCATTATTGCCCATTGTAAGCATCATAAAAGAAGAGACCTAAAAATCTATCTTCATAAATATATTTTTAAGACAAAAAATATAAGGTAAGAACAGGAGAGGGGAAACAGGATACCAGTCCCCATGGATGGAAACCCTGTGACACTGAGCCCATTAGTAAGGGACCCATTGCAAGGCAGAAGCTATGTTACAGAGTAACTCCTGGGTACCATCAGTAGGGTACCATGTGGTAACCATATCTGAATAGATTGTTCTAGCTCACTGGGTGCTAACCCCTACATTTGATTTCCCTTATCTGAACTGTGATACAGTGCTATCAGAAGACAAAACTCCAATCATCCTGCCCTAGATATGTCCCTTAGTAGAGTGTCTAATACTTAGCACAATACAAATAGTAGGTGCTCTATAAATATGTACTGCACTTCTACCACCATTGGAAAGCAAACCAAAAAGGAATGAGCTCAGTAGCTATTGGCATGGCTAACAGAGTCAAAGAGCTTGAATATGTTGATAGTTTCTTTCCCAGCTATCTTTGTAATCTGGGCTAAAATGAGTCATAGAGGCAAAGATAGATTTTGTTTCATCAGACTTCTTTATTGTTTCACTGCTTGGCTTTATATATGGACTCATATTGCTAGTAGCTGAACAAAATTCTTTCTAGAAAGAGTTCCCCTAAATTGTACCCATAGAGAATTCATGTTTTTAAACTTATATTAAATTAGAATCATAGTAAAAATAGTGAACATGGATGAAAGAAAATAGCCTAGGCTAGGTGCTGATCTAAAGTATACTGGTGGCATATCAGTAAATGATCCATTAAGAAGTGATCTCTGGAACTGTGAAGTTTACAAAGATCAAAGCTTATTATCTTCAATCATTAAAAGTTGTCTAATATATTATTTAATTTTGGCATTGGCATTGGAGTCAGGAGGAGAGGAGCTCAAATCCAGCCTCAAACACTGATACTCACAAATTGTATGACCTTGGGCAAATGACTTAACCCTGATTGTCTTGCATACAGGGCCATCTCCAGTCATCCTGATCCATATCAGACCACTGGACCCTGATGGCTCTGGAGGAGAAAGTGAGACTGGTGACTTAGCATAGCACCCCCTCACTCAAATCCAATTCATTTCCTTGTCATGGCATCACCTCCCTGTTCTCATGGGTCTTCTTTGATAATGAAGGACAAACATCATCATATTATTTTGCTATTTTTAATGTTTTTCTTTCTTCATTTTGGATCGATTCTTCTTTAACTATATGGCCAGTTCCAATCTATGCTTGGCCTGGATGCAAATGTAAAGCCTATATCAGATTGCCTTCTATTGGGATGAGGGAAGAGAGGGAGGGAGAAAAATTGTAAAACTCAAATCCTTGCAAAAAGAAAAAGGTTGGTAGAAACTACCAATGTATGTAATTAGAAAACAAACAAAATATTTATATAATAAAAAAAATTGATCTTTGTACCAATATTGACTTCTGCAGCTTTCTATTTCTTATCACAGAATTCTACTGGTCTGATGTAAGATCAGAATCAAGGTAAGGATTGACTATATAGACACTTGGGAGCTACAGGCTTATGGGTCATAATCAAGCAGAAGATCCTTCAAACATTATTCCATGACAAATATTGGCATATTTACTTATTCCTTATTGACCTTGGAGTAGTCTTATTTTTTAGGTTTTTGAAAGGCAGTGGGGTTAAGTGGCTTGCCCAAGGTCACAAGCTAGGTAATTATTAAGTGTCTGAGGCCAAATTTGAACTCAGGTCCTCCTGACGTCAGGGCTGGTACTCTATTTACTGCCCTACCTAGCTGTCCCAACCTCAGAGCAGTCTTAAATAAAACACACCCTTGTTTTCTTGAGTCTGATTTAATTTGCAGAAATGACTGTAAATCTATGTTAATATATACTGAACTTTTAGAGATAATCCAAATCAAATTTGAAAGGTTAGAAAAATACATTCTAGAGATCTTTAAATACTTCATTAAACTATTTAATCTATTTGTTCAATTATTTCTTCACATGAACATTTTGAGAGGAAAAAAAATCAAGAAAAAATATTTCCCTCATTAGATCCTACACACTTCTGACCATCCACAAAGAAAGACACTCTCGGGGCAATATTTATTTACCCAACGTCTAACCAGAACATATTTTGTCCTTTACCATAAGGTAACAATAAGGGAACTGTCAAATACTTGAGGTTACATAATGATGAAATCTCCAGGTTGGAAGAAAACTTAGAAATCACATATATACCTGGGATGCTGGAGAAGACATCTTCAACATCCCAGACAAGAGGTTGTCTAGTCTCTTCTTAAAAGGTAGAAGTTGGGAATCTTTTCTTTCCTCCCACCTAGCTCTCAGCCCTGACTCACTGTCCCTGTGCTGGAGTAGGAGGAAAGAGAATGAAGGAGTGGTTATAGTGCGTGTTTATACTCTCCCAAAACTGTTATAAGTCTCTAGAGCTGAAGCAACTGGCTGGTCCTTCTTCCCTCGATATTATCATTGCTTGTCAAACACTTTGAATCATAATAATAACTCAAATTTATGAGGCAATTTTCTCATAACAACCCTATTAGGTAGGTGGTGTACTTTTTAGTTCCATTTTCAAGTTGAAAAAAATATAAATTTATAGAGAATGTGTTACTTGCTGAATGTCACACTATTAGTGAGTAACAGAATTGGGATTGCACCCCAGGTCTCTTGACTACCTTTCCAGTGCTCTTTCTGCCTTTCTATTGGGTCTTCCTCTTACTCTGCCCATCTTACATAAGGTAATCCTTCAGTCTAAAGGTTAGATACCCATTACTTTTCTTATAGAATGAACCACTTCCATTTTCGAAATGAGAATGAAAATCCCGAAGCCCTGGGGATTTTGTCAAAGATGACAAGCTTTAAGAGATATTTCCTTCACTTTCTCCCTTCCCAATTTATGAAAAATTACCACAAAATGGGGAGGGGGTACATGATTCACGTAAATACTATATCTACCATCATTCTACCTTTCAGAAACTGATTCAGGTCTATTTTTCTCGACTATTCAGTAATTTTGTAACACTCATAGGTATTATCAGTATAATAGGTAATAAACTACAAAGTGGGAAATGCAGTCAGGGGAAAGAATAAAGAAAGTAAGAAACCGCTCTGAGAAGTTGCTTCTTTGCTTTTGTTATTTAAAGAAAGCAACTTCCTACAGACCAACTCTGCCTCAATTTGTCCACCTGGGTTTCTTGTAGGCATGAAGAGATATAAAAAAATGGGAGTGGTGTACTAATACCCTTGGTGAATGCACAATTTAATCTCATCATTATTTTATAGAGAGGTGCTAACATAATTTTGGAGTTACTTATTTCCTCCCAAACTCCTTTGAATGAATGGTTTCTGGGAGGATCACTGGAGAGAAGAAGCCAGTGATAAGAAAATTCTATGTGAGTGATTTTTGTTCTAAGTTTATGATCGCAATAGAAAAATGAGAAAGAATCTTACATGCACAAAGTTTACATATAAGTTGTCAAATTGATTGGGAATAAATCTTGAGCTGGAATTAAATATACATATAAATATATATGTATATATGTGCATATTTATATTTATTGATATATGAAATCAAGTTTTTGATTTCCCAGTAATATAAATGCACTCACCTAGGAAAATGTGTCCTAGAAAACTTCCAATGAGGGCGAAGAGCAATGGGAGAGATGAGTGAAGGTCTTGTACTTGAAAAGTCTGCTACATCTTCCTTTGTCACTTTTCCTAGATCTTTAGTAACATCAAGCCCACTAAGCTCTGACTACCCCAAAATGCTCTCCTGGACTGTCTCTTCCCCAAATCTAAAATGTCCTCCCTCCTCATTCCCATTTCCTGCCTTCCCTGATTTTCTTAAAGTCTCAGTTAAAGTGCACCTTCCAAAAGAATCTTTTTCTTAGTACTCCTTACTGTGCTATTTCCATCCCTTTGAAAGTAGCTAATTTACTGCCCATCTTATGTGTCTGTGTGTATACACACAGACATACCTATGTTTATATATAAATATAGATAGATAGATGTAGATATATATATATGCATATCTATTTATATAGGTAGATAGAGATAGAGATATCAATATATACCTATATCTAGATAGAAAGATAAAGATATAGATATACATCTATATATATATATATATATATCTAGATAGATATAGATAGATTGATGATAGAGATATAGATATCTATATGTCTATATCTAGATAGAGATAGATAGATGATAGATAGAACTAGATAGATATACATATACAGATCTGTATCTATATGGAGATAGATAGAGATAGATAGATGATATACATATACATATCTATATCTAGATAGAGATAGATATATACATATCTAGATATCTAGATAGAGATAGATAGATGACAGATATACATATACATATTTATATATCTATGCCTAGGTAGATATAGATATATAGATAGATATCTATATCTAGATAAAGATAGAAAGATAGATGATATATACATATCTAGATATATATATATATATATAAAGCTAGATAGATGATAGATATACATATACTATCTATATATTTATAGATAGCTGATAGACAGATGTACATATCTATATCTATATTCATATCTATATCTATATCAAGAGAGACAGAGAGACAGAGAGAGACAGAATGAATTATGGGTCTTCCAGAATTTGAATCAGGACATTCATGACTCAAGAATGCAAAGGGGGGGAAATGTCTCTCTGAGACACTTGAATAGAATACTTTACTTGTGTGTTGGAAATCTGAAAGTAATTCCTTATAACTATAACCTGAATAATTTTGAACAAGTCACTTCATCTGTAAAAATGGCAACATTAACACTTTCACTAGGGATGCCAAATGCAAGATATCACCACTCTCTAGGGTAGCTAGGTGGTTCATTGGTTAGCATGCCAGACCTAGTATTAGGAGTACCTGAATTCAAATCTGACCTCAGACACTTCCTAGTTGAGTGACTCTGAGAAAGTAACAACCCTGTTCACCTCTAAAACCCTGTTCATCTCTAAAATTAGAAAGGAATGATAAACAACACCAATGTCTTTGCCAAGAAAATACTGCAGGGTGTCGTGAATAATCAGATACAACTAGACAATGAGTTCTCCAAGAGAATGAACTTTTGGATTCCTAAACCATCTCTGTGTATTAATCAAGAGAGAGAGCCCCAGATTTTTGAAGATAAATAGTCTAGTCTTCTAAGAAGATTAGATAAATAGTACTGAGCCAATTTTGTGATTAGACAATTTACTTCCATGATTCTGTTACTAGGATGCCTAGGGGGAAAGGGTACCAGTATAAGAACATTCTGAGGGCAGCTAGGTGGCGTAGTAGATAAAGCACCGGCCTTGTTCAAATCTGGTCTCAGACACTTAAAAATTACCTAGCTGTGTGGCCTTGGGCAAGCCACTTAACCCCATTTGTCTTGCAAAAACCTAAAAAAAGAGAACATTCTGAGGCAAGGAATTATATCACTGTACCTTCATGTGGACCACTGGCATATACCCCATAACACTCCAGAAAAGGTTCCCAAACTAGATTAAAATGTATTGGGAAATATTTTACAAAATAAATAAGAATATAATAAACCATCAGTCATGTTAATATATCCTCATGAAACTTTTTAGATGACTTTAGGTGCCTCATTTCATTTTAGGTTGACATCACAGATGGTAGATAGAAATGCTAGGCTTGTAATCATGAAAATCTGAGTTCAAATCCTATTTCAGACTCTTACCAGAATAATCCTGAAAAAGCCACAACCTCTTTCTGCCTTAGTTTCTTCCTTTGTAAATAGTGAAAATAATAGTATTTCCCTACTGGGGTGTTTTGTGAACATAAAATAAGATAAATATGTGAAGTACTTGGTAAACCTTGGGATAGTAAATGCTATCTATTACTATTTTTACTATTATTGGCATATTGAGAATCATTGCTATTCTTAAAGACATCCAATATATAAAGCATAATTAAATGCCTACTGAGAGCAAGAAGCTGGACTTCACAAATACAAAGCATAATATAAAAATAATTCATACTCTCAAGGAACATTTTGATTTCAAAGTATCACAGCATAAAAGAAGAGAAAAACAGAAAGGAAATAAATATATGTGTCTACTATGTGTTAGGCAGTATGCACTTTTTTACAAATATTGTTTCTTTTGGGTCTCAACACTCTGCTGTGCCATCTCTATACAGGCCAGTTTATATGCATAATTCAAATATATATGTATGTTATACATATATATGTAGGTGTGTATGTATGTTTATGTATATATTTACTTATGGAGAGAGAGAGTGAGAGAGAGAGAACACGAACACCTGGGGACAACAAAAAAGAACATAAAAGATGGCACCTGAACCAAGTCTTGAAGAAAGCTAGAGAATCACATAAGCAGAGCTAAGTAGCAGGTACTCACTTACGATGAACAGACTAAGCATAGACTCCAAGGCAAGAGCTCAAATTTCAAGTTAAGGAAATTGTATCAGTTTGGCTGATACACAGATTGAAAAAGAGGAATACATAATATCCAAATAAACTTGAAAACTAGGTTGAAGCCAAAGCCTGAAGGGCTTTAAATGATAAATTGTAGAGTTTACATTTAAACCTTAAAGTCAGTGGGAGCCATCGAAGGTTCTTGAACAGAGATATAAAGTGGTCAAACTTGCACTGCAACTTTAGGCATCTTAGCGAAAGAAAGAAACATTTTTTTCAAGCATATTGTCATTTCTATAGACAGTAGAATGGACTTCCCTCCTCTCTGGGCTCTGGTCCTTCTGAACTACGATGTCTCCATGTAGTATAATATATTCAGAATTGTATTGTTTACATATTGCTCTTTAATTGATTCTATGTATGGTTTGCCTCATTAATAAGGATTTTGAAGACAAAGACTATGCCTCAGATTCCCACCAACCCTTGCTTGATTCAGAAAGAATGATTAAACAAGATTACTCACTGTGCAGTAGAAGCAAATAAATATAATATTTTTCATCATAATTGAAACTTTACAATTCTAGTCTTTATTCTAGGGACTAATCCTGAAGTTTCAGTGGTTTAGCTCCTTCCAGCAAGGGAACTTTATTCTATTAGAAGTAAGTTAATAGGATAAATGAATCCAAAAAAAAAGGAAATTTTAGAGATAAGGAACTCCTTTCCAAATTATCCATGGCTTATGAAACACCAGAAAGTGGGAAGCAGAGCCAGATCAAAGTTGTAAAAATAGTTTGTTTGAAAAATTCTTATTTGAAGAAAAAAGGAAATTGTTCTGAGGTGCTTAAGGGAAATAATGAATCCAATAAAAATCATGCCATATAAATATCTTCTAAACCAATTTCTTAGCCTTTTGAGGATAATTCTTGGAGGGGGAAAAAAGGATGTGAAATGTGAACCTTTTTGTGTACTAAACAAAGAAAACCCCCGAAAGAATACATTAGATTTCCCTCCCAGATAGTATTTTCACTTTCAATTAAACCATTAGAGTAAAATGGTGCAGATTACATAATAGCAATAAGATAAAACATAAGAAATAAGAAAATCAAGTCATATTTTCTGCTAGGAAAATAGGACCTTCAATTCACTACATCTGTTTCTCTTCTGTGATTGTTTAATTTCTGGTTAGGGAAAAAGCGTAAATAATATCAATTTCATGAGCTTTATTGTTTTCCTTTACTTATATGTCTCTGCAAAAAAATACCATTCAGCCAGAAATTTTGTAAACTAAGAAGATCACCTTTTTAGAATAAGAATTCAGCTAGACAAAGCTCATTTCATTTGAAACTCATAGAGACTTGCCAAAGAAATTGCTTTTAACTGATATATTTCTGTATGAGAATACAGGATATCAATACATCCTTCCAGCTTGGGCATAGCCTCCTCCTCATTGTGGACTAAATCTCAGTATCTTTTCATATCCT
Organism: Macrotis lagotis; assembly: GCF_037893015.1. Classification (NCBI taxonomy): domain Eukaryota; kingdom Metazoa; phylum Chordata; class Mammalia; order Peramelemorphia; family Peramelidae; genus Macrotis; species Macrotis lagotis. The sequence continues at coordinate 21,359,313 of NC_133663.1, read as the reverse complement.
CCACTAGAACATTGGGACCATATTGCTAAGATAAAAATTTACAATATACCTTGCCAAGCAATCTCAAACAAATCATGACATAGAAATTTCAGCCTCATGAAACAGGATGGTCGATAGGAAAATAGAAATTGAAATGGCTAGATAAGACTTCCATGGGTTTATCATCCAATAAACTGAGTGACCTTTGTTGATTGTGTTCAAATGAATTATATAAAACATAAATATTTTGCTCTAAGGTCTGCGTGGTGCAGTGAAAGGAGTGCTGAATTTGGAAACAAAGGACCTGATTTCAAATCACCTACTATGTACATACCTCAAATAATCTCAAATTATTCACTTGTCTTTTCTGAGCTTCATATTTCTTACATATAAAATAAGGGGAGATTGATCTAAGTGAACTCTGAAATTCCTTCCAGTTTTAGATACATGATTCTATGATCTTATCTCTCAAAAGGGATGGAAAAATATAGAAAAATATTTCTATAAAATATTTGTGAAATGCTTAATATAATGCTGGCAAATGGGAGTATAAATACCCCTCCCTCTATCAAAGTAAACTGAAGAAGAGTCTTCTAGTGTCCATAATTAATAAAATAGAAGAGTAGACCACAGACCGAAAACTGTGTTTTTGTGTTTAAGTTAGAGCAGTGTTTCCTGGAGGATTTTGCCATTTGTACGATACCCCAAAGCAAACCCAAACTCAAAGTATCCTTCTCCCAGAGCAGAGAATAGGTATTCAGGCACACAGGAGGGGCTGGTGGAGAAGTAATTTTATTTCGTGAGAATGCAGTTATGGTTTCAGTAAAATAATTTATGATTTCAACCTGACTCATCTGTCGTCTGCCAGGTCTGCTGAGCATGTCCACTTGGCTGTCACTGGGGTGTCATTGAAATGAGAAAGAGCCTTGCCAGTGGAGCAAGGCCCAGCTAATGCCCCCATCCCAAGTTTTATGAGTTCTTAATGGATTGAATCACTTGTAGGTGTTTTTAATACCAGCCGTCAGTTTGGAAAATGTTTCTCGTCTGGCAACTGGATAAGGACAATAAACTTGTCGAGGAAGCTGCTAACTATTCAATCTATTATTAAAAACATAAAATCCAAAGGAATAGAAAAAGATGTTTAGGCCAAAAGTACCTGCTCAGTCGGACACCACTCCACCAATGCCTATCCAGAATGACTTCTTAAAGTACATTCTAAAATACATTTTATTATTAGAAGAATTATCTGACAAGAAATGAAGCAGTCATGACCTGATGCTCTTTATCACCAACAAGATGACAGAGAAACAAGGGGGCATTTCTATTTAGTACCTTTAATAGGTTTCTGTAGTTGTCAGCAAATACTTTAAGCCAAAATGAAGGCAAAGTTAGTGAAAGTCTCTCAACAAAAAGCAATGTTTATAATCAATTTGCTTCTCAAAAATTGTAAAGTCTAATTAAACAATCCATTCCAAGACAGAGTAAGTATTGTCTTTTCTTCAAAGTAAACAATACAGATGTTAGTGCATCTCCTACCAAAACCACCTTGTGTTCATTTTTCAGAAATTTTTATGTGTTTATATCAAATAAGATAATCTTTTCAAAGAAAAAATATTAATATATTACCTGCCAAATGGGAGTATAAATATTCCATCCTTCTATCAGAGTAAGCTGAAAAAGAGTCCCTTAGTCACATTAATTAACAAAATAGAAAAGTTTGTGCTCATTTTTCAGAAAATTTGTCTGTGTTTATATCAAATAAGATAATATTGTTAAGGAAAAAAGTTTTTAGCATAGTTCTGGAACAAAGAATGTACTATATAAATATCTATTCACTTCCCCTTTCCCTCCTCATATCTATATGTGAGACACATAGTAGGCACTACAGGGATGTTGATTCCCTTCCTTCTCTACCAATATGTACTTAGATCTACACAGATTGCTCCTCTATTAGCCAATAAACCCCTTGAGAATAGGGGCTGTTTCACCTAATTTTGTAATTTTAGTGCTTAGACTTGTGTCTTCCATGAGATGCTTTGGCCAGAGTAAGCACGTTGCATTCATTCATTCGCCTATTAAAAACCTGACTTATATTTGATGGTTGACAAATTGTTTTATTCCTATTATTGACTTCATCTCCTATGTTTCTACACTGATTTCTCTCAATCTCCAGAATTTGTAAAGGGTAACTTCTGCTAGCATATAAATTGCTTTATTTATCATTTAAGCTATCTCTGCAATTGTTCCTACAACTAGTGTTTGGGAAAACCATGTTACGATTAGAATGAAAATTTAATGTCCTTCAAGAAAAAAATAGAACAGCTTTAACTTCTAAAATAAGAGGTTTTGTATCCATTAATATTTATTGCAACCCTATAGAGTTTGTGACTCTAACCTAGGATAAGGTCTAATAACTAATGAATAACTAATAGCTAAATGATTAACTAATAACTAATGAAACATTTTCCTCATTGATGGGGAAAAATGATGAGTTATAAACCACCTGATCTAGTCTCCTTGTACTATTTGAGTATCTATGATCTCACTGCTGAATTAGTTATAATCCTAAAATCCCTGGGAGAAGAAATGAAGAGGTTTTCAAATGAAATTTTCCACTGATGCTGAACAGGGCTTGTAAGTGGCACGATCATGGACAACTAGACTCAAATCATCAAGCAGTAAATGTAATCAAAATGAATTATAAATTTGGAACTAGGAGGGACTTTGCATACCATCCAGTCTAAGTCCAACATTTTACATATGAAGAAAAGGATAAAGTTACTTACCCACAGTCTCAAAGTTATTAACTTGCAGATTTGAACCCAGAACTCAATCTAATATGCTTCCCACTATACCATGCTGCAGCTCAAATTGATTGGACATAGAGACAAGGCATTATGTCTTCTGACACTAAGGTCACCATCTTCTCTCCCTCTCAAAGAGTTGAATTCATCATCCTTTTTCTCCCTAGTGCATTGATTGGGAATGTCTGGCCAGTGAAACCATGATCTGTCTGCTGCAGCAACCATACACAGGGTTAAATTCATTAACTCTAGAGGCTTTTTAGGACTAAATTAAATACTTGCCCAAATATAGTCTGACAATTTTTAATTTGGTATGACTCTAGAATGATATAAATATACGACTGACCCTTGGCAGAAAAAAAGTTCCACACCCCTGCACTAGAGAGACCAAGTACAAAGCCTCTCTTTAGAGGAACTTGGTTGATCATCTGGGTTGCTAAGGAAATGAATCAGTCATTTCACATACAGAAAAGTTTTCTGTTTCCCCCTTTTTCCCTCATTAGCCATGCTATTCTAAAACATGCATATTGGAAATAAGGCAAATAAAACAGTCTATCTGTTATCTCTTCTTGAAGCAGAATGGCACCAACTAAAAGGATGGTCTTTGATTCCCTTGTGAATCACTTTCACATAGTACAAAGGACTCCAAGAACTTCCTTCTCATAAAGTTAAATGTAATGATGGACGCCCAAAGCAAACCTTTCTACCTTATGACCTGAAACAATTGTCCACAAGGAATTTATTATGTTGATACTTATTTTGTTTTATTTTTCCTTATGTCCCTATCACTTATCAAAGTGATGAGCTATTTTTGTAATTGTTCATCCTTTTCACTTTGCAAATGAAGAAACTGAGGCAAACAGGGTTAAGTGACTTGTGCAAGGTCACACTGTGAGTGAGGGTCTGAAAATGAGTCTTCCTGACTTCAGGTCCAGCACTCTATCTCCTGGGCCACATAGCTGACTCTGTCATATAGTAGGCAATCAATAAATGATAGATAACTTCCTGACTAACTACAGAACACTATCAGAAAGAGATGGATCAAAATAAATCACATAACCAAAAATTTGTCTCATTGATCAAGCATCAAATAATTAAATATGTCTACTGATATTTATGATGTACAATAATCTCATTATTAATTAATTTCAATTGGAAGCATGTTAATAATGTTTCTGTTTTTATTCCAAAGGTTAAACAGCCTCCCCAGCAGTGATTTCAATGCAGTAAACAGAGAGCTGTCTCCATATTAGCTAGTGTTTCCATCTCTTTGTGGTGTAGGCTGGTGTATTTATTCTGGATATCAATACTCAGTTACATTTCAAGGCACAAACAAGCACAAGTAATAAGGAAAATGTGAAATATTAGTAAATAGAATAAGGAAAATTGGGAAATAAACATGATATATAGTAGAGAGCAAAACTAATTACAAAGAAAATGTAATTATAACATAAGCAAGCTCTAATTTTGGTTAACTTCTGGTGATCCTACATGAAATGTATAGTTAATTTTTTTGAAAAATTAAGCCCCATATTTACTGCAGGATCAAAGAACTGATAAACACATACAAACAGAAACTGAAAATTTTAAAGCAAAGATGTGATAAAAGGAAACATTCTCAATTATAGTAATTTACATTAGGAAAGGGATAAATGAAAAAAGATGAACTATTAAATCTCTAATTGCTCCCAAGGATAAAGCATAAATTGGTCATAGACTTTCTTATTCTTATTACTTATTCAGTCTCTCAAATCTAGTTAGATTCTAAAATTTTAAATAACAATTTTATTAATTTTTAATAATATTTTAAATCAGTCATCTTTTATTTGGGATCACTACTAAAAATCAATCTTTTGAGTCATTTGAAAGAATTTTACTGAAAGGATTTCACTTATGTTCTGTTTAAAGTAAAGCGGCAGAGAAAACTAAAGATCTATTATGATCATCACACAGATATTCCTCAAATTAACCTCAGAAAATAAAAAGGGAAAAATAATCTTTTGAAATATAGCTGAGTCAATGAGCCAAGAAGATAGAAACACTTCACAAGGGGAAAAATTATATGGAATATTGGCAGAAAAATGAAATACTTGTCAGGTCAGACAATGAGCATTTTATTTAAGTCTTCTGTGTGCCAAACTCTGAGCTAGGTGTTGAGATATAAATATAAAAAATGAAATATTTCCTACTCTACGGAAATAATTCGCTCTGGATTTTCCTACACCATTTGAGTGACAGAGATAATTGCTTCTGTCTTATTATGAGAGAAAAAGGGAGAGCAGCTGTGAGATGGAGAGATGCGGCAATAGTTAGCTAGAAAGGAATGGGTTCTTGCCTATCTTTCCATCCCAGATCAACAGAGGAAGACTGTGGACAATGGGGTCAGGATCTAGCCAGGAACACCTGTGCCTAGTGACTAAACCAGCTGTGACTGTGCATTAGGGCAGAGAGGTCAGAAGGGTCAGCTTCCAACTGATGGCTCTGTCATTCAGCTCCCAGTTCTGAAGGACAGATGCAGTGCAGATTGAGGAAGGAATCTATACCTAAGATTGGTACCCCAGGAGAAGGAACTAGACTGTATACTAAGTGAGGTGCTAATAGAGAAATAAGCAGCAACTTGGTTTTTTGCCAGGAGCAGAAAAATAACGTAGATATAGCCCCCTAGATCCATCTGAAGTTTGCTGTGTAATAACCAGAACAGGGAGTTCAGCCCACAATGAAACTTGAAGTTTTATCACTCTGAATCTGTAGAGCTTTCTGTTTAACAAACAGTGATGGAGTACAACACCAATGTACTAGAACTTCATCCAAAGGCAAGACTATAGTTGTGATGCACAGGTCTTTGTCCTGAATCTTGAACACTTTGATATACTGAAAGCTTAAATTTCTTCAGTTTGAGGTATTCCTGAGATGATGGAATAACACAGCACTTATTTTACTTGGAGAAAGTAGTAGTAGGATTCAAGAGGACATAAAATATAACCCAGCATGGCCCTCATCCATCCCCTCATATAGAAAACAGAGTATGGTACATTCACATAGTTCAAAGTAGGGAAGTTAGACTGGAAAAATGAGTTAACAAAAGAAGTATCTTGTGGCAAAAAGTTATTATGTTGGGTAATGCTTACAATCAACAACAAAGATATAAACCCATAAGAAAAAATGATTTAATAACTTCTATAAAAAGTTTCAAAGAAACACAGAGTTTAAATACAAATTCATCTACAATAACTGTAAGAAATGAAGAAATCTTTTTTAAAAACAAAAAACATGATTTTGAAAATGAAATAAGAAAATTAGATGAAACACATAAAAAAGAAATGACAGTTCTAAAAGGAAAGTTGGAAAAGAAATGAGAACTATGTGAGAAAGAATTTAAAAGACAAATGATAGTTTGATCTAATATAAATAAAATCATACATAAAAGCAACAGGATCTTTGAAAATTAGAATGTACCAAACTGAAGTCAATGCCATGATGAAAAAACAAGAAATATTAGAAAAAAGATACCTGTCTACAAATAGAAGAAAGGGCAAAGTCTCATGTACACAACAACTAATCTGGAAATAGATCAAAGAGAGACAAATTAATAATAATTAGATTATCTGAAAGCAATAATCAAAAAAACATAATATCATATTTCAGGAAACCAAAGAAGAAAATTTCTCAGATTCCATAGTGGCAAAGGGCAAAGCAAAAGTAAAAAGAATCCAATCACCTCTTGAAAGAAATCCCCAAACAAAAACCCCCAGGCATATGATTGCCAAAATATAAAACTTTGGATCAAAGAAAAAACATTGAGATAAACAAAAAAATAAAATACAAAGCACAGCAAACCAAAAGACTACCCAGGTACCATAATCTACATCATAGAAGATTTATTAGCCAGAAACAAAGAGCATGAAATCCAGTCGTGCTGAAGGCAAAAGATACAGGTTTATAACCAATAATAATCTACTCAGTATACTAAATATAATCCTATGGGAGCAAAACTAAACTTTTCATGAAAAAGATGTTTAAACATTTCTGAGGAAAAAATAAGAGATGCACAAAACTTTGCAATAGAAAATATGACTCAGGAGAAATATAATGTAATAAATATGGAGGAAAACGGATTGAAAGCATTTTTATTACATTAAGAATTCTTAGCTAAACAATTATTATAGTACTATAAATATGAATACATGGAGCTCATAAACTGAGACATGACCTTACAGAATTTTAAAGTTAATACAGTTTAAGAAATTTATCAAAGAGATGAAGGTAAATATATCTCTGGATGAGGAACTCATCTGATTTAAACAACATCAAAAATCTAAAGACGAAAACCAAGAATAGTCTTGAAAAATGTTCTGTTTATAAAAGAAAACCTTGATATCCAATATGATAAACATATATTTCATGATGAATAATCAACAAATGTGTCCAAATCTAATGAACTTTAAACTACCCTGTCAAAGAATTTTGCCATTGCTAGAACTTTTTCTAATGTATTTATTGTTCCCTAAATAAAATATGTACTTTTAAAGATTAACTCAATGAAATTACCCTCATTACCTGAAAATATGCAAGTCTAAAATGCATCATTGATGTCAAGCACTAAAGAAAGGAAGTTTGTTTTTTTCCCTACTTAGTCTCATTACCTTATTTCCAGAACACAGTTGAACAACTAAAGTTTTTGTAGTTTGTCTCCAAAGAACACTCTACCTGCATATAGCCATGGGGTAGAAGGAAGTTGAAAGTAGTGCCTTTGAGCTCCAAATCTGAAGCTACCTTCACAGATGGTAAGAAAACCAAAAAAGAAAATCAGCATCATCCTTGTGTAATAAATACTTCATTTTTGTCAAGAAGGTGGGGTAGGAAGACATGTTCTAACTTGATATGCCATTTTATTTGCTAGTTAGGGAACCCAATAACTTTTGGTCCATCCCAAAACTCCAACTCACCCTTAAAGGATTCAAATTTGTCCCCATTGACATCCAAAGGCTCTTGCAATAAGTACAGTTTCCCAAGGAGATTACTCAGAAAGGGACAATATTAACTGAAAATTTATTAATTCCTATATTCTTATGAATCCGTCAAATTACACACCATTTAAACCATATGTGTTTGACCTTATGTTTGAGAAATTTATTTTCATACACACACAGGGTAACGATAAAAGGAGGAAGCAAAATATATAATGCATCAACTGAAGTAAAATAATCAGGAGTACCGATCCTGATTTCAGATAAAGTAAAAGCAAAAATCAGTCTCATTAAAAGTGATAAGAAAATAACCTATATCTTCTTAAATGGCATAATTGGTAATGAAGCTATATCATAACCATACATATATGCACCTAGTGGCAGAGCATCCAGATTTCTAGAGGGAAAAGCTGAAATAAATACAAGGAGACATAGACAGCAACACTTTAATAATTGGGGACTTCAAACTCCCTTTCTCAGAACTAGATGAATCTAACCACAAAATAAACAAGAAGGAAATCAAGAAGGTGAATGGAGAAAAGTTAATGGGGATAGGAAAAAGTATACCTTTTTTGGTAGTACATGGCTCCTCTACCAAAATTGACCTAGTACAAAAATGTATCTAGTACAAAATTGACTTAGTACAAAAATGTACTAAGGCATAAAAACCTTATAATCAAATGCAGAAATGCAGAAATAATAAAAGCACACTTCTCAGACTATGATGTGATAGAAATTACATGTAATAAAGGTTCATGGAAAGATAAACGAACAACTAATTAGAAACTAAATAACTTAATTTTAATAATGGGTGGATCAAACAGCAAATAATAGAAATAATCAATAATAATATAAAAGAAAATGATACTAAGGAAGCATCATACAAAAAATTTATGTGATGCAGCCAAGGCATTTTGAGAGGAAACTTTAAATTTCTATATGCCTATATGAATTAAATAGAGAAATAGGAGATCAGTGAATTTGGTATGCAACTAAAAAGCTAGAAAAAAAACAAATTAAAGATCCCCAATTATATACAAAATTAGAAATTCTAAAAATCAAGGGAGAGATTGATAAAACTGAAAGCAAGAAAACCATTGATCTAATAAATAAAACTAAGAGTTGACTCTATGAAGAAATCAATAAATATAGATAAACATTTAGTTAAAAAAGAAAAAAGATAATCATATTGTGAGAATCAAAAATGAAAAGGGTGAATTAACCACCAATGGGGAGGAAATTAAAGAAATAATGCAGAATTACTTTGTTGAACTGTATGTCAATAAATTGGATAATCTATATGAAATGGATGAATATTGACAAAAATACTAACTACCCAGATTAACAGAAGAGGAAATAAAATACTTAAATAACTCCATTTCAGAAAACAAAATTGAAGAAACCATCAATAAACTCCCTAAGAAAAAGTCTCCAGGTCTAGATGGATTTATAAGTAAATTCTACCAAACATTTAAGGAACAATTAATTTCTATTCTACATAAATTATTTCCAAAAATAGGAGAAGGAAGAGTTCTTCCAAATTCCTTTTATGACACATGGTGATAACCAAACCAGAAATAATCAAAACAGACAAAGAAAATTATGGACCGATTTCCCTAATGAATATTGATGCAAAAATCTTAAATAAAATTTTAGCAAGGAAACTATGAAAGTTATTACCAGGATAGTACACCATGATTAGGTTGGATTTATACCAGGCAGGCAGGGATGTTTTAATACTAGAAAAGCTTTCAACAGAATTTAAGATATCACTAGCAAAACCAATAGAAATCATATGATTATCTCAATAGAAGCAGAAAAAGCCTTTCATAAAATACATCTATTCCTATCAAAAACTCTAGAAAGCTTAGACATAAATGGAGTTTTCCTTAAAATAATAAATAATATCTATATAAAACCATCAACAAATATTGTATGTAATGAGGATAAATTTGGGGCATTTCCAATAAAATAAGGGGTGAAATAAGGATGCCCATTATTATCATTACTATTCAATATAGTATTAGAAATGCTAGCTTTAGCAATAAGAGAAGAAAAAGAAATTGAAAGAATCAGAATTAGCAATGAAGAAATAAAGCTTTCATTCTTTGCAGATGATATGATATATTTAGAGAACTCCAGAAAATCCTCTAAAATCTCCTTGAAACAATTAACAAATTTAGCAAAATAGAAGGATATACAATAAACCCACATAAATCATCAGCAGTTCTATATATGAACAACAAAGCCCAAGAGCAGAAGATAGAAAGAGAAATTCCATTTAAAGTAACTATAGAAAACATTAAATACTTGGGAATCTACCTCCCAAGACAAATCCAAAAACTATATGAACACAATCATAAAGCACTTCTTACCCAAATAGTCAGATCTAAATAATTGAAAAAAATGTTAATTGCTCATGGTTAGATCTAGCTAATATAAAAAAATCCTGACAATTCTACCCAATGTAAATTACTTATTCAGTGCCATACCAATCAAACTACCATATTTTACAAGCTAGGAAAAAATAGTAACAAAATTCATCTGGTGCAACAAATGTCAAGAATTGCAAGGGAAAATGATGAAAAAAAATGAAAAGGAAAGTGGCATAGCTCTACCAGATATAAAACATCTAAAATATCCACATCTCATACCTATACCAAAATAAGGTCAAAATGGGTATAGGATTTAGACATAAAGAGTGACACATAGATAAATTAATAGACCAAGAATTATCTATCAGATAGAGCTATGGAAAGGGGATAAATGTATGACTGAAGAAGAAATAGAGTACATTAAAAACTGAAAAATGAATGATTTTAACTATATTAAATTAAAAAGGTTTTACACTAATAAAATCAATGCTGCCAAAATCAGAAGGAAAGCAGAGAGCTAGGAAACAATTTTCACAACTAGGAGTTATGATAAAAGCATCATTTCTAAAATATATAAAGAATTGTATTTAATTAATAAGGTCATAAATCATTCCCCAATTGATAAATGGTCAAAGGATATAGACAGTTTTCAAATGAAGAAATTAAAGTTATGAATATAAAAATGAAAGTTATAATAAATAAATAAATTATGAATCATATGAAAAATGCTCCAAATTATTAGTGATTAGAGAAATGTAAATTAAAACAACTCTGAGGTATTACCTCACACCTACCAGTTTGGCTAAGATGAGAAAGAGTGAAAATGATCATTGTTGGAAAGGTTGTGGTAGGATTGGGATATTGATGCATTGCTGGTATAGTTGTGAATGGATCCAATCATTCTGGAAAGTAATATGGAATTAGGCCAAAGAGCAATAAAACTGTTCCTATCTTTTGACCCAGCCATTCTAATTCTAGGTCTATATCCAGAAGAAATCATAAAAAAATGGGAAAAGTCTATATGCTCCAAAATATTCGTAGCAGCTCTTTTTGTAGTGGCAAAGAATTGGAAGTTGAGGGGTTGTCCATCAATTTGGAAATGGCTAAACAGGTTATGGTACATGAATACTAGAATATTATTAGAATATTATTATTCTATATAATTGGAATATGATTGTTCTGTAAGAAACCATAAATGGTGGGACTCTAGAGTAGCATGGATTGACTTACAGGATCTGATGCTGAGGGAAGGGAATGGAAAAAAGCAAAACATTAAAAGCAACATTGTGAGATGATCAACCCTGATAGAAGCAGCTTCTCTCAGCAGTTCAGAGAGCTAGGACAATGGTATTAGAATAGCTATGGACAATGCTATCCCCATCCAGAGGAAGAAAAACCAAACCAAACCAAAAAAAAAAACCCCTTCAGAATCTGATAAACACTTAATAAAAATTGTCTGTTATGTATTTCTTTCCCTTAATCCTAATTCCTCATCTGGAAAATGATTAATATGTCAACATGTTTATTACAAATATGTATGTACTATGTTAACTTGACTGTTCCCTGCTGAGGGGAGGGGGAGGTGGGAAGGGAGTTAGAAAGGAAACTTTTGTAACTTAAAAATATACATATGCATATGAATGAATGTTGAAAAACTTTTATGACATGTATTTATAAAAATAAAATATCAATAAAAGAAACATTTTCTGTGCATGTATAGGTTTATTAAAACACACACACAGACACACACACACACACACACACATATATATACATATATATATATATATATATATATATATATACACACATACACTCACACACAGCAAGCACATATGAAGTAATCCTGGAATTGGGGGGGGGGGGGGACAGAATTAACACCAGAAGGTATACGTATTGGTCTCATGCAAAAGTTGGAATATTTGGTATTTTCTTTTTAAATTCAGAACCAAATGAATACCAAATTGAAATACCAAATTAAATTAACATTTCCATATACACAGAAGAAAAGACAAAAAGGCTTATACATGAAAGTATGAATATGAATTCTATATGGTTCCCTTTTTTATATAACTTATTGGAGTTGCTGATGTCATCAAGTGAGAAATTACAGAGGAAAAAAAGAGGAAAATCCAAGCTAGAACCTTGACATAGACCCATCGAAAACGGGAGAGATCTGGATGGAAATCCAGCAAAGGATATTGAGAAGGAGCAGACAGTCAGACAGAAGAAGAAAGAGAGAGCAGCAGCACAAAACCCCAAAGAAGGAAATATAACCATGAAGAGAGGGAAAGTCTTAGCAATGTAATTTTTTTTTGGGGGGGAAAGACATTTTCACTTGAGCAATGATGTCAAAAACCAAACTTTAAAAGGTTTAGAAAATAGCAAAAGAAGTAGAATAAATAATAATTGACAGTTTTGTGTGTATTTAAGTCAAGTTGCCTTTTCTTTCTGTAGTTTCCTGATGATACTAGAAAAGTAACCACATTACTGACTCCATAAATTGATAACTTACTCATCGCATAGGATCTTATAGAAAACTTGAAAAGGCTTATGAATGCATTTGGTGAGCCTCTGTTTATGGCCATTGCTAACTTCAAAAAGCTATTTTTAAAAAAGCACTAGCAAAATCTCAGCTTTCCTTGGATTAAACCTCAAGAATGAAATATATTCTTAATATTATAGAACTTCCTAAAGCCTTGAACATTTTGAATCTGAGTATACACCCTGGGCTCATTAAAGTGCTTTTGGCACTTTAGAACCTACTTCGATTGACTCAGTCTCCAATATAGAAACTTAGAATATGATTTAAAGGATTGGAGTAGACTTAGGGTAAGGATAATGATCTCCCATTTTCACAGTCTCTTTCATCCCAAAGCTGTTTAAACTTGAAGGCTCGATATACAAAACTATATACAAGAATCACTGCCTTCTTCACTTTTAAGTCAACCCCTAAGAGGTAAAATTGCATCAACTGCTAAAATAGATATGTGAACAGAGGAGACAGAAGATGTTTGCATGTTTTTAATCAATTTTGTAGGTAAAGAGACTGAAACAAATATATATCATCTTTCTCTTCCATTCCTAACATTATCATTTATATATACTTTGAAAATAAATGCTTTCATTCTATTCACTGAAATTATTATTGAAACTGAACCTTTAGCATAAAACTATATCTTACAGACAAAAGACATATCTTTGTTCTCTTAGAACTTTGGAGTGACTCTCTTGACTTTATATTCAAGTTAAATGTCTGCCAGATCAACAGCTAGGTAGAAAGCAAAGTTCAAAACACATTTTAAACAATCTTTTTTTTTTTCATTTGTGCTCAGGCAGAAATTCCATAAATAATGATGGTAAGTCTAGAGCTATTTGCAACACAGAAGTAGAAGGAAGAACCTTTATAAATAGTTCATAGAAAGAAAGGGGGTAACTAGGTATCACAGTGGGTGGAACACCAGACCAGGAATACTCTTCATAGTTCAAATCTGACCTCAGACACTTGCTACCTGTGTGACCTTAAAAAGTCACTTAACCTGTTTTACTCAGTTTTCTCATCTATAAAATGAACTAAAAAAGGAAATGCCAGGTGATTCCATATTTCTACCAAGAAAATTCCAAATGGGTCACAGAGCATTGAACACAATAAAATGACTGAACAAGTAAAAGAATAAAGGAAACAATAATTAACACATGCAGTAATTAAGATTCTACCTTGGTCAACCCATTATTCTCCTACCTAGTCCAAGAGTCATTACTACTGAATCCATGTGATCTAATTAATGTGGAAGTTACATCCAGTGATGTAAATAGCAGCCCATACATAACTTATCAATGTCCATTCATGAAAGTGAAGTTATAGAGACCTCTTTTCCTTTTTCCTGATATTGAAAGCATCCTTTTGGCTTTTACCAAGTGACCAGTCTATCTTCCTTTACACTCATTTCCATGATAACATGCCTCTTCTTCAAAGTTCCCAATGTGCTTGTTATTCATTGAAGTCTCTTCACAGGCATTTTACACCTCTCCACCGACTGCATGTCAATGTATAATCCTCACTTTTTCATTCCTCCAAGACTTGAGTATGCCTGCACACTCGCAGGCATACTATCTACAACATCTCTCATAGAATATTGGCATTAAAGAAGGAGGATTACTGTCTGGAAGAAATTTGGATTATGAAAGGAGTATTAAAATAACCTGAAATCAATCCACTGTGTATTTCTGTTTAATTTATGGCTCAGTAGGTATCTTATTTGAACTATCAATTTCAAATGAATATTTAGCTTTGCCATGTTTTAATCAAGGCAAAAGATTATTTTCATCCAGTTGGTTTGCTCTGTGTAAATGTTTAAAGCTAATTCTTATGCATAGTTAGCTCTTCTAGTAGTCTGTAACATTTTACAATGATGTAATCAGGACAAAACATTAAGTAATTGGGAACACCTGGTTAGTGAAAAAAGAGATGTTTGAATAGTCAATGGAATGAGCTTTTTGCTACCCTTAGGTACATGTCAGAACCAACTATGCCATTTCTTTTCTCTTATTTTTGGAAGGGCCACTAAAGAGAAATTATAAGCTATCCTTCCATTTATTTGCAACTCTATTGTTTCATCTAGTTTCATTTATGGTAAGAATAAATCTCAAGGATTCAGTCCCTCCAGTAGTATGTCCACTCATCAGTCATGAAACAAACAATCTTACATTTATAATATTAACAACACATTAAATTTTAGGATAAAAATTGTATGCTTCCTAATGTCCTTCCACTCTTCTATTCTGTGCTGCTGAGGAACTAAGTGCCATTGTGTATTTTTCTAGATTTAAATGTTTTCCATGGTCAAGGTTCCATCACTAAGCACTCAAACCAGACTAGGTGATAAGCTTCCCTACCCTTATCAGAAAAGTGGTATAGTCCATTGCTGAGAATGTATCGGAATCCTTTCTAGAATGATAAAACCTTACAAAAATCAAACTCTAGTAGCATAATGTTCAAAAAGTTAAGGTCACTCCATATCACAATGAGTGATTGGAGCTAAACATGAAGGTGCTTGACTTGAAAAAAGTCCCTTCCCTCAGGGAGTTCACATTCTACTGCTAGTATCTTTATTGTTGTACTTTTTTAAGAAATAAAATAAGGTATTAACTAAATCTTTAAATCTTCACAGTGGATTTTTGAAGATACATCAGTCCATCAGGAGCAGTGACTGTGCTGCCTCATAACTCTACGTGAAAACACAGTGGGATGGTAGGTAATTGTATGAGTATCATGACCAGAACATGCTAATGGTTTCTAAGTTAGCAGGGGTAAGCAAATTAAGCAAAGCATTAGTAAGAGACTTTGCAATAGCAGGTGATTTCTCCCATACTGGGTTTTCATGAGTTGCATTAAAGCCCACAGTAGATGCAGAGAATGACTCTGAAAGAAACTTAAATTCAAAACTCTATAGTTGGCTTCCTAAGCACAAGGACTTTCCATTGTCTAATAGTATTCACAAATGAGTTTAGCTCTCCATCAAATATATTTTGGGGGAATAAAAGTAATTTTACTATTTTATCTAAACATGAGTGGTTAGGGAGAGAGGAAAGAAGGAATAAAGGAAAGGAGGAATGGAGGAAGGAAAGAAGAAGGAAGGAAGGAAGGAAGGAAGGAAGGAAGGAAGGAAGGAAGGAAGGAAGGAAGGAAGGAAGGAAGGGAGGGAGGGAGGGAGGGAGGGAGGGAGGAAATGAGGGAGGAAGGAAACGAGGGAGGGAAGAGGGAAGGAAAGAAGGAAGGGAAGAAGGAAAGGAAAGAGGAAGAAAGGAAGGAAGGAAGGAAGGAAGGAGAAAGGAAGGAGGGGAGGAAGGGAGGGAATTAGAGAGGAATGAAGGAAGGAAGAAAGGAGGGAGAAAAGGAGGAAAGGAAGGAAGAAAGAATAGTAATGTTATCTTTGTTTGGGGGTCTGATCCTGTGGTTTTATCTGTGGTAAGGAGGTCCCATTATGGAAATTCTGCTTTCAATGCAAATATTTAGTTCATCAATAATATATCCTTAGAGTGCTTCTTAGGCCAATCAAAATATTTCCCCCATGATTATATGGTCCAATGGGTCCAATGTAGGACTTGAACTCAGGTCTTCCTGATCCCCAAGCCAGCCCTCTCTCTACTATGTCATTTGTTTCCCACCAGTTAAAAAGTACACATCATCATTAATCCAAACTCCACAAATTTTAAGCCATGAAATTTCAAAAGTTCTGAGATAAATTTGATCTTTCCTTATCTTGTTAAGCATGCATGCATATATGTGTGTGTCTACCTCTCTCTATCTAAAAGGATTGATTAGCAAATAGAGTATATCAATTAGCAAAATGTGTTGGCCACTGAAGAGTGAAAGCCAACTATGGTTTCAATAGCACTGTAACAGTAGTCCTTGTATTAAGACAATTTGCTAATTACAAATAATTATATTTGTTAAAGCAGATTTCTTAAGAAATATAATCCAGTTCTCTCTTTTACTCCACATGCATTATGTGTGTGCACTAAAAGTAATACAATTTCCTTTCTTCTCAAATGTTCCATAATTCAGATTTTTTTTCAAAAGTCACACTGACCTTCACTTTCCCCAATTAGAACAAATTAACAAGGTTTTACTCCACTCAAGAATGATGAAATTTCAACTTATACTGATGAATGTCCTCACAGGGACCATAACTTTCATTTCACTGGGAAGTATCAATCCCATCTAAATTCAAGAGAAAATTTTCCCTAATAGTTTCTGAAATAAGCTCATTGTAATTAAGCCAACCAATAGCAAAATGGCATTTTCAAGAAAGTTTCACATTTTTTCAGGCAACTTCTTTCTACTTTCCAAATGAGAAGTGCCATTTTTAGAGTGATTTATGAACATGAAGCTCTAAATATGGACAAAAGATGGGTAAGACCATTTTTTTCCTGAAGGTTAGTTAGTAACCTTTGAGAGAAAGGGAAAGATTTCATCACTACCAGCAGCACTAGTACAGAGGTATCAAAAGAAAAGAACCTCTCATTTTCGTATATATATTGGCAATTTTTCCATATCAGAGGTAGTAGATGCTCTTGATATGAAATGTAAGTCATTTGATACTAAGGTTTTTAAATGGAATTAGCTTTAAAGAGTGCTGAAACAGAATATCTTTAAGATAATTTGTGTATGCTTTTTTTTTTTTTTTCAAAATAGAATTTTGAGACTCCTAGTGGTAATAAGTGAGGCTTATGGTCACATCCTAAATTGAAATTTGTACCTTCTGTCCTCAAGATGTTTCACTCTCCTCTAGGATACTTTTCAAGCAATTAATATATCTGATCAAGTTAGGTGCCTCTGATTTGCATGAACTGATGCTGAACAAAATGAGCAGAACCAGAAAAACACTGTACACCCTAACAGCAACATGGGGGTGATGATCAACCTTGATGGACTCACTCATTCCATCAGTGCAACAATCAGGGACAATTTGGAGCTGTCTGCAATGGAGAATACCATCTATATCCACAGAAAGAACTGTGGAGTTTGAACAAAGACCAAGGACTATTACCTTTAATTTAGGGGAAAACTGCTATCTTATTGTCTAATCTTGCTATCTCTTATACTTTATGTTTCTTCCTTAAGGATATGATTTCTCTCTCATCACATTCAATTTGGATCAATGTATACTATGGAAATAATGTAAAGACTGGCAAATTGCCCTGTGAGGGGTGGGGGGAGGGGAGTATGATTTGGGGAAAAATTATAAAACACAAAATAAATAAAATCTTTAAGTAAAAAAAAAGTTTAGATGCCTCCAACACATGAATTGGATTCCGTTTTGTCTGAAGTTGAGATGAAGGTCTTTCCCCAAGTTGCCTCTTAAAATTATCACCGTGATGAATCTTTTAATTAAAAACATAGTTCTGTTGAAATGATTAATAATAACTAGCATTTGTATTACACTTTAAAGTCTGCAGAACACTTGTGATATTTTCTTATTTGAACTTTATAATAACCTTAGAAGTTCCACCAATTTTTTCAAATGAGGAAACTAAAACAGAGTTAAATGACCAACAAAGCTAGTGAGTGTTTAGGCAAGTTTTGAAGTTAGGAGTCCAGGGCTCTCTCAATCACATCACATACCTGCCCACTTACTGTCATTAATTACTAACATAGACCATTTCTGTGAGGTCAACTATTAAAGTCAGTCAAATCTAGACATAAATGTTTACCTTTTCCATCATGTTTTATCAATCAAGCCTTAATAGAACTCTAGAATAATCTCCATACTTTTATTACCATACTCTCAATTTAATTTGAATAACAATTAAGAAGCATACTATAATAGCAGATCTAACATGTATGTCATATTATTCTTCTTGAAATCAACCCTATCTACTTCCTTCAACCAGGACATTGAGGAATCTAGAAATCATGCCCTGTTCCTTTTCCTCTGGGCATGTTAATCAGAGCTGAATATCAAAGGATAAGTAAAATCTGAGAAGTAAAGAGCAAAATCATTGGCTATTATTTCTATTGTTTCTTATCATATTCATTTTTCTTAATAGTCTTTATTGTATTTTTTTAGCTCATGCTGAGTTTCCTATTTACTTAAGCCCACCAGATTTTCACAAGACATTTCACTGAGAAAAATCTTCTCTAACCTATATTTAAGGAGCAGCACAAAGACACAATGGAGGCAGCACCAGATCTGGAGGCAGGATTATTTGAGTTCAAATTTGGCCTCAGACACTTATTCACTGAGGTAAGTCAGTTTTTCACCTATAAAATGCACTTATAATGAGAATGATACTTTAGTGTCTTTGCCAAGAAATCCCCAAATGGCACCATGAAAAGTTGATATAAGCTGAGTGAGATGAGCATAACTCTGAACAAAACTTACATTTAGGTAAATGGCAGATTTTAGTTGCTCAGATTGCTCAAATTATGAGCTGATCATTTTACAAAGACTACACAACTACATAACATACATATATAATGTGTGTTTCTGTGATACAGATGCAGGTGTCCTTATTACATGAGCATTGCATGTGTGTGATTACATGTATATGTATATATACATGTGTAATCCTATAGATATCACATATATCAAATATCATCTAGACAACAAAAATCACCTACATTAGAGTCAATCAATTTGCAATCTTCACTATGTGGAAATTCCCTTTGTCATTACAAACTGTGAATCAGCCATGTCCCCTCACTAGATAGCTCTGGTCCATGACTTCTAATAACTTTCCAGGGATAATAAGGTAAGGGTCTATCTTTATGCCTCTTGACTTTCCATGAGTACCAGTAATGTGTATTCCTATCCCTGAGCTACTTCTCAATGTTTTGACATTTCTGGCCTCCCTTCTTTTCCAATTATATATCTCTTAGATAACTGTTTAAATCACTTCTTGTCACATTTCTCTGCTAGAAGCATACATCCTTAGATAACTCTATATTAAAACCAGTGACCTGATTGGAAATTCCTAACTTTTTCCCCTAAAAGGTAAAATCATAGATTTTTCACACTCAAAAAATATATAGCATAATAGTTAGCATTTATATACCATTTTAATATTTGCAAAGGTCTTTATAATGACTGTCTTGTTTTATGTTTGCAATACTCCTGGGTGGTACATTGCTATTTTTATCTCTATTTTATAGATGAGAAGAATGAGGCAGTAAGTTAAGTGACCTGCCCAGGGTCACACAGCTAGCAAATATCAGGAACTAGATTAGACTAAGGCCTTTTCAACTAGAGCCCAGCGCTTTATCCACAGCACCAGCTAACTGACCAAATTGCTAATATCAAATTAAAGGATGTCATAAATAATGAGAAAATGTGATCAATCAAAGCAGATGGAAGAGGCTGGACTTGAAAATGTGGAAGAATTTTTTTATAAGTCCTATATATTGAAAGTTGTATTAAAATATAATGTGGTGACATTAAATAAAGGGGGAAAGGTATAGAAATGTGGTGGTAAATCTGAGACATTAGATAGGATTATTTCTATATTTTCTCTCCCATTAGAATGTAAACTGTTTGAGAGCAAGGACAGATTTTGTATTTCATTGTATACGGAGCCTTATCATGGTGCCTGTCATATAATCAATGTTAATAAATGCATTCTGATTGACTGAATTATCGATTGAGTGAATGATTGTTTATGATTCATGGAATATTCTGGAATTGCTTGTGAATTTTCTTTGTGCTTTAAATTTTTTACATCTGACAAAGAAATAACCATCAGATACCTCCTCAAATTGCATGCCTCTTAGGGCTACACATAAGCAACAAAAACAGTAGGGAAGGCTAACAAAATGTACCCATGAAAATACCCAGAATTCTCTCTAACTTGACAAATTATTTTCATTCTTCTTAGTTGAAGTTAGTAGGGCCTTGATGTCATTACTCCAAAATCAAGTTTGCAGGTTGATGCCTCTACCTTCTGCCAAAAGACCCATCCCAATCAATGCAACAGTTCAGTTACAACAAGGCTCAAAGGAGACATTTAATAAATGCTAATTGTTTGATTCATCAAGAGCAGGAGAATGTAAGTAATATATATTTTGTAACAAAATTGTTTTTCCATCTCTTCCCTCTTCCCAGTAACCCACCCACACAAGACAGACTTGAAACAAACCATATTTTCCTACTTTCTGCCTTTCTCTGATCCCCTTTTGTGGTTCATAAGATTGGCAAAATTTGATGATATTAATGGAAGAAAAAAAATGTAGGAAATAACCAAAATCAAATTATGAAAAGAGTATTAGAAAAGAGTCTTTAAGATACATCACAATGATAGACATTTGTTATTGTGAAAAAATAAGCATCAGGTCTGGGACATTTGTCATCTACCAAGGCAGATCATAACCCCTCAGTGACTTAGTAAATAATCTACAGCCTTATCTGTCTCAATTAGGTAGGGCAAAGGATAGATCACTGGGCTGCAGCCAGGAAGGCCTGAGTTCAAATCCTGTTTCATGTACTTCCAAACTGTGTGACCAGAGGCAATTCATTTATATCTTTGTTTGCTTCAGTTTCCTCAGCTGTAAAATGGGAGCAATATCAGCAA